>NC_080832.1:64571015-64678515 GCF_030435755.1 Ochotona princeps
GGATTCTTCAACGACCTCATCGTGCTTGGAGTAGCGATATTGTCAGCAATTCATAACTGGTGAACTACCAAAACCACTTGAGCAAGTATCTCAGAGCATGCCCCATATCCAGGACTTGGGGTGGGTGGGAAACTGGGTGGGGTTCTCCCTCAATATCCCCCTTTACCTCAGATACAAGAAGGAAACAATGTGGAAATAATAGTTTTACCCCTTCCCTATAGCCCTTGAACCTTTTTTCCCTAATTAACTTTGTAAAGATTGTCAAAAATATAATAAAAATCAGATTAGGAAAAAAAAAGAATATCACAGCAAAAAAATTTTTTTCTGTCTGAAAAATTAATACATTGCTTACTGCATATGATCAATTTTGATAGTTTTCAGCTAAATACCAAATTCAGTCAAACATTTGTAAAATATTTAAAACAGAGATAAAAATATCTGAAGATCCCATTGAAAAATCTGAAGTCCTGAAACCACTTTTTTGGTTATTCTAGAAGTTGACACATAGCCATATGCATCAATAAAAGAACACAGAAAAAATAAAAGAGACAACACCCAAATCTGGAAAATTCAAACAAAACAAGCAGAATAGCAGCTGCTATAATGCTATATCCACTATAATTCACATCTCTGTAAATAATACCCAAAGCAACTCCTAGTTTATTATATTATAAATGATTGGCTAGCTCCATCATGAAACATTATAAATGGTTATTAAAAATAGATTTATTTATTTTGAAAAAGCAGATTTCCAGAGAGAAGCAGAGATGAAGGAAAAGATCTTCCATCTGCTGGTTAACTCAGTATCCACAATGATCAGAGCTGAGACTATTGAAAGCCAGGAGTCAGAAGTTTCTTGTGGATTTCCTATGCAGATGCAGGGTCCCAAGGGGATGTCTGGACTGTTTTCTCAGCCACAGGTAGGGAGCTAGATGAGAAGTGAGCAGTGGGGACATGAACTGGCACCCATATGGGATTGTTGTGCTTGCAAGGCAAGGATTCAGCCACTGAGCCATTGTGCTGGACCTTCAATGGTTATTATTATGTATTTATTAAAGAATCAGAGTACAGGACCCGGTGCAATAACATAGTGGTTAGTGCCAGTATCCTGTATGGACGCCGGTTCTAATCTCGGCAGCCCCACTTCCCATCCAGCTCCCTGCTTGTGGCCTGGGAAAGCAGTGGAGGATGGCCCAAAGACTTGGGACCCTGCACCCGCGTGGGAGACCTGGAAGAGTTCCTGGCTCCTGGCTTCGGATTGGCTCAGCTGCAGCTGTTGCAGTCACTTGGGAAGTGAATCATCAGATGGAAGATCTTCCTCTCTGTCTCTCCTCCTCTCTGTATATCTGATTTTACAATAAAAATAAATAAATCTTAAAAAAGAAAGAATCAGAGTACAAATGCTCATGTCTGCTGATTTATTTTGAAAATGCATGCCAAATTCAGATGTCAGCCCATCAATACAGTTTTCCCAATGGCTAGCAAGAACCCAGTGGATTGATTACTTGGTATTTCTCAGGGTCTGCATATGCAGGAAGCCTCAACTAAATGACAGAGCAGGAAATAAAACACAGTCTTTCCCACCCACATGGGATGTTTCAACCAGTGGATCAACTGATAGCCTAAATAGCAGATCTTGTACATTCTTATTTCCTTAATCTCTGCTAAATAATAGAGATATTCATGATATTGTCATAGCAGGAAACAATGAATAAGTATATGACTGATAAAGATAACTGATAATTTCTTGTAAAGGAAAATAAAGGTTTAAGGTGAAGTTGGACGTAATGACGATCTTTAGCCATAACTTTCAGATTGATAAACGGAAACCGTATTTTCAGAATCTTGGCATGAGCAGCTATACATGACCCTACTTTAAGGTTTATCTTGAAGGGTAGCACTGGAAAAATGACTGAACCAAAAGATCCGGATCCCATGTTCTGAGTCCCAGTGAAAGCAAGCCACCCGAGTGGATTTTTGAAGACTCGTGTATGTTTCCATCCAAAAGTCTCAAACAGTGACATGCCTTTTGTTGTGAATGTTAGGTTTTACGAATCCTACTCAAGGACTCTGCAAGGTAGTGTTCTGTGAGGCTTTGAAGTACAATGGAAAGCATTCAGAAACCAATTTAAGGTGTACATGTAAATGGCAAATGGACATAATCAGAAGCAATTATTTCTTAGTGCAATAGGAAGATGCACTTAAGGTGAAAGATTGAAAGAGTGGAGGGCCTTTCGCTGGTTCCTCATGGCTCCAAGGATGATAAAACTGAGGCCTGGTGGTAGAAAACGCCTGTAAAGGAATATGACTGTATTGTACTACCTGGCCTCTTTCTGTGCTTCAGGGCAAGCTTACCATAAAAAAGTGCTGTTAGTCCTGTCCGATTCAAATTCCAAATAAGATCTTGGGAAGGAATCTTTAAGATCTCTGGATGGTTCGTTTCAGTTTGCATTCTGTAGGTGAAGACTTCGGAATTATTGCATCCATTGATTCTAAGCCCATTACTGGAAAGTGCAAGGTATAGGCTGCCATGTCAATGTCAACACCAAGCTCGTGTAGGAAATTCAACAATCCAAATGTCCTCAAAAGGGAGGACAACACATTCTAAACCGAGATCTTTATAAATAACTTTAGGGAATACTTATCACACTTAATGAAGTGGGGGAGGGAAGACAAGTATTTAAAGATGTTGGAAAAGAATAAAGCAGATAGAAAATACTTAATAGAGAATTAACATGGAAGAAGGTTCAGCATGCTTAAACTAAACACCGTTTGGAGTTGAAGTTCATACATTACAATTTCAATAACCTGCAAGTAGAGGACAAGTCATTCTCTCTGAATAGCTAGGGTAAAGTGCCAGTCTTCTGCTCTGGGACTGGCATTTATTTGACTTCCCTACTTCTCAGATCTTAGCATTGAATCATCCACTCTCTTACGTCTCAAGCTTGCTGTCTTTTGATCTGAACGAGTTAGTGTATTGCAAGGCCAGCTGAGCAAATTCTCTGTTTTGACCTTCTGAACAAAATAGTTATCTTTCCAATTTCCCAAGATGGAAAATACAGGAACTTTCAGGGTTTTATACTATTGTGAATCAGGAGAATTATTGCTTTTAAGCATCTGTCTCACCTCTATCTGATTCTAAGCACAAAAAGAAACATTGTGATTTTTCCATGTACTCTTTTCCTCCATAAAATAAGTACCAACAATCATTTCATAATTTGTGTTTTTGTACAAAATCAGTAATTGAAATAGATGTCGCTTGGTCATGTGTAATTTGGAGAACATGAAATGATTGTATTTGTTTTCTATAAGTTAACTTATATTGTAAATACTGTGCCACAAATTGATTTTTTATGTATCCATTCACATTTCTACAGATTAGTAAGTGTAGATCTGCATTATTTTTTCAGTGGGTGGAAATAATTCTGTAAATCACACAATTTCATCAAACATGATTTATAATAATGGACATTTGAGTTTTTTTAACCTCTGGGTTAAAAAGACATACAGAAGGGAATTATGAAAAATACAGTCGTGTATTTTCTTCTTCATTTGGAATTTATGCGAAAATTTTGTGGTGCTTTAATGTGTATTTTACTCAAATCCTGTCACTTAATTTCACGTTATGCTTTCCGTCAGTGGTAAATCTTTCGGTAACATTTTTATTACACAACTTTTAAAATTTTATTTTCTTCATAATGCTTTTCTTCATATTGATAACAAAATTTAAGTAAAATTGAAATGATTTTTAAAAGTTTACACACTTAAGATAATATCATATTAGTATATGCATATGTACACTTTCCTGAGCTTAGTCTCCAAGTGCTGCAAAATTACTGTCTTACCAGAACCTGGAAGAGCTTGAGAAGAACATCATACCCTATATTGCAGAGGAAAATAGCTCTTTGCTGAGTCATGGAAGACTTTTCAAAAACAATGCATATAGATTCTTTAAAAAAGAAACTCTTTTAGCTCCCTGTGCAGTAGCCTAGCGGCTAAATCCTAGCCTTGTGTCCACTGGGATCCCATATGGGTGCCTGTTTGTGTCCTGGCTGTCCTGGCTGCTTCACTTCCTATTCAGATTCCTAAGGGAAATGAGCCAATCCCAAAAGGTTAAATACCACATGTTTGCCTTAATTTAAGATGATATGGTGTTATGTATAACATGTTATGTTATGTATGGTATATGTTGTGTATAAACTAAAATTGAAATGTCAATGAGGTGGTCACAGAAGGTGGTTAAGAACTCTCATTTACTTTTAACATATTGGTTACTCATTACTATGTCAATTAATTACATAGTGATGTAAATTTTGCTGATGGTATGTTGGAGCTTTTAATTTATCGGGATGATACTCTGCTGGCTCTGTCTTCAGACCAGAGAGTGTATACCTAAGAAGCCGTTGAACTTGACTGGACAATAAGATGCTGGACTCTATGTTTGGTATGTGCTTGCAATGGGGAAATCTCAACTGAACTTGAACTGTGGTTATGCAACAAGGTGGAGGAATCCACCATGGTGGGAGAGTTTGGGGAGGGGTGGGGAGAACCCAAGTACCTATGAAACTGTATCACATAATACAATGTAATTAATGAATTTAAAAAAAGATGCATTTATCTTTATTTGAAAGACAGGTTTACAGAGAGAAGGAGAGCAGAGATCTTTCATTCTCTGGTTCACTCCCCAGACGGCCACAATAAAGGAGCTAATCTGAAGCTAGGAGCTAGGAGCCTCTCCCAGTTTTCCCACTTGGGTGCTGGGGCCCAAGGACTTAAGCCATCGTCTTCTGCTTTCCCAGACAATAATCCGTTGAGCTGGATTAGAAGTGGAACAGCTTAGTCACAAACTGGTACCCATTTGCAATGCTGGTGCTAGCAGAAAGAGAATTTATTTTCTAAGCTACAGTGTTGGCCTCAGCCCTCATTACTTTTTTCTTTTTCATTGTGATGGATCATATAATATGATAGTTGTCATTTTTAAAAGTTTAAAATATATAACTCATTGATACTAAAGTCATTCACAATACAACATTATCAGCTTCACTATTTTTCGATTTTTTGCATCAACTCAATCATTCAAACTTTTACCAACGATTCCCTATTCATTTCACCTCCAGACATTGGTAACCTCTAAACTCCTTTTGTTTGTATTGAGCTACATCTGGAAATGTCATGTGCGCAAAGTTTGCATCCTTTTTTTTTTAAGATTTATTTTTCATTGGAAAGTCAGACTTACAGAGAGAAGGAAAGACATAAAGAACATCCATCAACTGGCTCACTTCCCAAGTGACTGCAATAGCCGAAGCTGGAAGCTTCTTTCAGGCCTCCTGCACAGGTGCATGGTCCCAAGGCTTTGGGTCATCCTCCACTGTTTTCCCAGGTCACAAGCAGGGAGCTGGATAGGAAGCAGAGCATTTGGGATATTAACAGGTGCCAATATGGGATCCCAGTGCATGCAAGGTGAGGACTTTATCCAGTAGGCTACCATACCAGTCCCTCGTCATCCTTTTGTGCATGTGTATTGTCTGTTTATATAGTCTACCATAATGTTCTGATGATTCAAACATTTTGTACCACATGTCATAACTTGCTTTTTTTAATAATAATACTCTATTGAACACACATAAACAATTTCATTGAATCTTTTGTAAAATAAAACATAGATTTAAGCATGTTGGTATTTATTCTACTGGACTAAAAACTATCAAACAATATAACATAATTTCATTGTAATCAGTAGAATTGTTTTTTCCCTCATTTAAAAGTCATTATCAAAGATATAGGTTAATACAGTGTGGATAATGCAATTATTGCTGTGGATTTTCGCTGTTATTTAAATGCAGCCATGACACTTAAATTTATAGGTGGTTTTGAAACACAGTAAAATAATAACTCAGTAACATTTAAGGAACAGCAACAAAAGAAGTTTTATATCCTCTTTTTAAGTTTAAGCTTTCCATGGTAAGACAAATGCATTTGATGTTTAGATAACTTATTCTTGACAGGAGCATAAAGCCTTCATCTCAAAATAGATCATAAAATTTCTAAAAGATCTATTATTGTATACTGCTCAGTGTATCAAATAAACTGAATTTCTGCAGAAAATATGCTTGTAGAATTGATAGCAGATTTTGTGAAAGTGCCAGGTGCTTTTTCTATAATAAGCTTGTTACAAAGAATACATTTCACTCAAATATACTGTAGTCAGGTATTTGAGGGCTTGAATGTATTTCTCAATGACAGAAAGTTTAGAACATTAGTTCTTTCCTGTTAATCGATATATGGCTACATCAAAAATGACCCGATTTTGTGTGACCAAAATTGTTGCTCAATTATTTTTTTCTTCAAGGTATTGCTACTGATTTATAAAGCAAATTTCTTTCCTTTATTTCTATATGGAACTCTTGTTTTTCTAGTTATCAACATCCACATCTTACTCTTGGAAGAAAGGCTTCCTGTAACCTAGAATTGTCATGGAAATTGTGTTTTAGTGTGAAGTTAGAAAAAGAAATATTGGTTAAAGTTGATAATTTGCATAATTTAATATAATCAAAATACATGAGAAATAATTGCTATGTATTCTACCATGAGAACAGATACCGAGATTACAAAGAAAAACTCGTGTCCCTACACTCCAGTATATGATAGCAGTCCCATCACGACCTCAACTTCAGATCCGACCTCCTCCTATGGTACTTGGGAGGTGGCAGATGATGGCTGAAGGGATCACTGCTGTTCACAAATGAGACATGGATGAAGTTCCTGGCTCCCAACTCCCATCTGACTTAGTCCTGATTGCTGTGAACATTTCAAGAGTGGATCAGTGTATGAAAGATTCAGTAGCTCTCTTTCTCCCTCTCTCTTCATTCTATCACTCTGTGTTTCAGGTAAGTATACATTTTCAAAACCAGTATAAATCCAGTACCTGAATTCAAGGAAATTGTAGTGAAGGGATGGGTGAAAATAAGAATAAATTAATGACTGGATCTGAAGAGCATAAGACATAAGTATTAAATAAAAAATTATGAAAGCAAATACTGAGTACATATGCTTTAGGGTCATGGAATGCTAATAAACCAGGCCATTTTAAATATGAACTTTGAATGACATAGAGACTCTTGAATATCAGAGCTGTTGACCCTGACATTTGTTTCATTAATTTAGTAGACAGTTAAAAAAAACAAAAAACCAATACCAGAGAAGAACTTCTTGGGAAGGAAAATCTTGATCACAACTCATTGTTAGGAGGTTCACAGATTTGTTACCTCTGCATTGAATTTGTCAAAAACCTCATTATCAAAAAATGGAAAGATGTAGTAAAAATTTCATTATTACAATAAAAACACAACTTATTTTAACACATTAGATACTTTGCAAGTGGCATAATACCATTTTTTGCTGTTGCTGTTTTAGGAAAAAAGAGACAGGAAGACTACGCAATTGCATAATGAAAATGTTCTACTAAAAATAATTCTGTCATTACCACCTCTTTCCCTACACCAGTGATGGCAGTGGATGGATGTCAAATTGTTACCACAGCTGCATCTAAAGAAGCAGGTGCTCCATCTCCAGGCTTGCCAGGGCATGTGAACTCCCTTCATTTTGTGGGCATCTCATAGAATTCATTTTGAATCCAAATCTTGTATTGGCACATGATATTTTAAAATCAAATCACAAGCCTACATCCTGCAATAAGAAACAGAATTTCGAAATAAATTTTAGCCCTCTGGAGTCACAAAAAAGCAAGTTAGAAACTTACATAACAGTTGAGTCAATCAGTTTTAAAAACTTGCCAAAGAAATTTGCCTCAATTATTTATTTACTACTGCATAACTTAAAATCTGTTGTTTTTTGCATTTTCAGGCAGCTATCTTCTCAATGTTATTTTATTCATAGAATCTTTAGTTCATTTCTTATGCTTTTCTGATATTGAACAATGGCTACATTAATGATATTATCTCTTCTTTTCTTATAATCGTTCCCTTTGCATTTTCTTGCAACTGTGTTGACTATCATTATTCTAAATAATTTAGAGCTTCCCTAAATAAAAGAGTAGATGATATATACAAGAGTAAAACTTACTTTCAATGAACATTTGGTAATAGGAAGACATTATTGATATTCAGTAGTTTGCTGACTATGCTGGCTTTAGCAGTTATTTTTATTGTATGTATAAATGATAGAATTAGTAGTTCTAGGATTTCAGAATGACTCTTCCCTGTCATTAGATGGCTAATACAGATTTATGTAAAAACTTAAAAAGAAAGACTCATTATTCACTTGAAAGATAGTGTTACATAGATGAAAAGCAAACAGGGAATGAGAGAGAGAGCCTTTATCAATTGGTTTATTCCCCAGCTGGCCACATGAGCTTGCTGGGCCTTGCCAAGTTGAAGCCAGGATCTTGATTGTCTTCTGAGTCTCCATGCATCTTACATGGCTTTTCCAGGTATATGACCAGGGAGCTGGATCTTCTGGGGTACAACCAGGAATGAGATAAGAGCTCAAACTGTATGGTGGCACTGAAGACAGTGGTTGAACTGGATATGCCACAGTGCCTGCTGCATGTAAATGCCTCTATTAAAATTAGCTCACAAGTAGATCAATAAAGGAGAGGAAAATAAGATCAGCAATTCCTTGCTTGTGATAATCTGAAAACTATTATCTATGTGCACCCATCCACCTGCACATGCACAAATGCACACACACACACAAACACACACATGATTTTAAAGTTGAATCACATGACCATTTTGGAAATGCTACATTAACAACTAAGTTAATCTAAAGTGCATTATTGAATCAACTGTTGCATTCAATTGTAAAAATTTGTATGATTCACATGTTTATACAAGCAAAGTTTTACCTGATTTTGCTACAACTAGGCTACACTTGATATGTCAAAAAATAATCTTAACTGAGATTTTTAATTTGATGTTCTGATTTGAGTTTCTTGTAAGGTGGAAAGTCATTTTTTTAAAGAACATTACTAAGTATCTTATGGATCGATATGAAGCAATTATATGAAGCAATGGGCCTTACTTTGAGTATATTTATACACTTTTCTTGTTTTAATTTAAATCTTCAAACTTACAAATAGATTGGCTAAATTAAATACATTTTAAATGCCTTCAATATTTAAAAGAGTAATGATGTACAAAGGAAAGATTAGAATAAAAAATGTCCAAAATCACATTGGACTTCCAGAATATATAACTTCTATAACAGGTTTGTGGGAAAAAAACTTTTAGTTGCAAATGTAGAGATTTTATATGAATGTGTATGTTATCAGAAATTGTGATGTGTTTTAACCCAAAAGTTCTCAGCCATCCATCTTTAGGCCAATGAGTATCCCTACTTTCAGTAACTTTGGCCCAAGTACCCAGGGTTGATCGAATCAAAGAGAACTTAAAAGTCTTTAGTGCTATAATTAAGATTTAAAGTACACTCCCCTGCCTAATATTTACTCATTTATTTGGTAAAGTGAGAGAGAGAGAGAGAGAGAGAGAGAGAGAGAGAGCGAGCGAGCAGATAAATAGAGACATGTCTTCTACCCACTAGCTCCCTCCTCAGGAGCCAGGATCTTTTTCTGAGTTACTCACATACTAGACTGGGGCCCAAGCACTTGGGGCATCCTCTGCTGCCTTTCCCAGTTTATTAGTAGTGAGTTGGCTCTGAAATGGAGCAGCTGAGATTGGAAGCAATATGGATATGTGGTCCAATGCAGGCAGCAGCCTTATGTGCTAAGCCAAGGTGCCATCCCCTAAATAGTGTTTATAAAAGCAAATATTAAAAAAAAAATAGATGATAGAAATCTTGGAAACACAGCTAAATAATATAAATACAGACAAGTAAAATAAGTCAAAAATCATTTACATTCAGCAACAAGTGTCAGCATTTGATAGCTGGCATGAGCACTGGTTCTGCGGCAGGCTGGAGGGGTTGGGCCACAGTACTCTTTAGTATGTGTGAGATATGGAGATGAGGCATGTGTAGGCTGGAGCAAGTGACAGATCAAACCTGACCCTGCACTGGCTGGTACACATAAGAGTCAAGTCTGAGGCCAACCAAGGTGTGGTCTCTTGGGGAACTCCCTGACTACTGTGCTCAGATCCTGGATACAGAAAAAATCATAGGATGAGTAAGTAGTCTGACCTTGAAGTGCTTGTATCAGGACTGGGCCTCCTCATTTGCTAATGCCTGTAAAGTAGACAACATGTCCAGATGCACACAGGAGACATGACGGCCAGTTCATCCAATCTAGCAGGGGATGTCAGCTGCCTTGTTAGAGGATGAAAAGCAAAACAGGTTGAACAATTCTCCTAGCCAAGCTTTGCACCAAGTGTCTGGGTTTGTGAATGCATTGAGGTAGATGGACTCAGTCAACCAATAGACCTTGGAAAGATTAAGTCAACCCTGGAGCAACAAATCTGACATATCAGGATTGTAAAAAGCACTCAAGTAAAACCCTTAGAACACTCTTCCCCACACTGGGGTCTCTAGGGAGTCCTCAAAGGATCATCCCACACCCCTGGGTGCTGATGTTGTTTGCCAGTGAGGAGTTGCCCTCTCCAACTCATCCCATACAGAAACCAGAGGAAAAAGGAAAAAAAAAAAAAGACTATAAAGCGTGTCCCACCCACCTTCCTCCACACCTGACCCTCCTTACCCTAATCAAAGGCTCACATGGGCATACATCACTCTCAACTATGTAAAAAATATTAAACAGAAACTTTTTAAAAAGAAATATTTGGAAAACAGGCATTTGACAGCCATTAAGATGCTTGTGTCAGAAGACCAGGGTTCAAGTTGAAGCTCGATTTATGATTCCAGAAACACTAGGAAGCAATGGGTAATGGTCCAGGTATTTGGATCTCTTGCACTTCTGTGGGTGTTCTGGATTGAATTTCAGTCTCTTGAAATAATCCCGGCCCAGATTTAGCTGCTGTGGTGAAGTTGGGAGTGAACTAGCAAATGAAAGACCTTCCCCTCTTTTAAGTAATAATGAATACATTTTCATAGAAAACAAAACAAAAATAAGTAAAACACTTTTAACACCCTGCAGTATGTCTTAAAATCTGGCTTTGTGATGCCTTCAACTTTGTTTTGATGTAAGATTGTTTTAGCAAACTGGGGTCTCTTGTGTTTACATATGAATTTTAGCATTGTATTTTTGATATTAGAGAAGAATGTCCTTGGTGTTTATTTGAGAGCACATTGAATCTATAATTGTTTTCAGTATTACAGACATTTTGATGATGTTAATGTTTCCAATCCATGAATATGGAATATTTTTTTTTCTTTGTGTGTGTGTGTCTTCAATTCCTTCAATGTTTGCTATTTTCATTGTAGAGATTGCTCACATTCTTATGTTAATTTATTCCAAGGTATTTAAATTTCCTGTTGTTGCTATGAATGGGACTGACCTTGTAAGTCCTTTCTGGGGCATGAATGATGATGTTTGTATATAAAAGGACTATTGATTTTTGTGTGTTTATTTTTTATATTGTGACTTTACTAAACTCTCTTGTGAATTCCGATAGACATTTAGTGATGATTGACAGGATGAGGAAAATATTTATAAACTATTCAACTGATAGAGAATTAATATCCAGGATCTTTAAAGAGCTCAAGAAACTCAGCAAGAACAAAACAATGGCCTAGTAGCTAAATCCTCACCTTGCAGACACCTGGATCTCACATGGATACTGGTCCACTCAGCTGCTCCACTTCCCATCTAGCTCCCTGCTTGTGGCCTGGGAAAGCGGTCTAGGACGACCCAAAGCCTTGGGACCCTGCACCCATGTAGGAGACCCAGAACAATCTCCTGGTTCTTGGCTTCAGATCAGCTTAGCTCCCGCCTTTGCGGCCACTTATGGAATAAATTAGTGGACAGAAGATCTTTCTGTGTCTCCTTTTTTCTGTATATATATCTTTCTAATAAAAACAAATAAATATTTTAAAAAACCATTTAAAATGGGCAAATAACATGACAGAGATTTTTAAAAGGATGAACTGAAAAAGGCTAATATACACAGGGAAAATTGCTCAGGATCATTGGTCAGCAGGGAAATGTAAATGAAAACCATGATGAGGTTTCACTCACCCCAGTTAGAATGACTGTAATTCAAAAATCAAAAACCAAAAAATGTTGGTGAGAATGTGGGGGAAAAAGTTGCCCTAATCCACTGCTGGTGGGAATGTAGACTAGTACAACCAAGGACAGATTCCGCTGAGATTCCTCAGAGATCTGAATGGATTATCACATGATCCAGATAACCCACCCAGGAAAATTTACCCAGATGAGATGAAATCAGCATATTTGTACAACCGTGTTTGTTGTAATTCAGTTGCCAATAGTTAAGATATGAAATCAATCCAGATGTCATCAACTGATGACTGGAAAGAAGAAAATTTGCTACATGCATAATGTGGAATATTACTCATTCATAAAGAAGAATAAATTCTGCAATTTCTAACAAACTTAATGTAGTTGGAAACCATTACACTTAGCGAAGTAAGCCAGTCTCAAAAGGCAAATGCTAAATGGTAGCTGATACACAAAAAGAGTAGGAATGAAGTGGTCACGTTGGGATATGATTCTTTTCAGCCTGTGTTTATATTCTATACTTGTTGAGTATTATGGTCAGAGGCAAATTAATCCTGAGTATATAAAGTGGATGAAAATTATGTCTATGTAAATACTATTAGTGAGAGAGAAGAGGGAGAAATGTTGGGGGAACAGGGGAGAAAGAAGTGTGATTTATCATCTTGATTCTGTACTGATGTAATGTATAAAATCTGTTCTTTTTATATTAATAAAAATGAGGAAAATTTTAAAATATAAATAAATAAACCCTAAAACTTAAATAAAAAATACTGCATCTCATTTGCAGCACTCAAATGTGGTATATTTATTATAGAAAAATATCATTTCTTTCTTCCAAAATACAATGTTTTCTTCATAAGGACAGTTTTTTCAGTGGCTGCAATATACAATGTGTAGTAATCAATGAAAAAGTGATTAAATCAACAAATGAGTGAGTTTTAAGAAAAATCTAGTTTCTAATGTATTCTATTTCATAACATTTCATAACATTTTTACATAATCCATAGCAATATTAAATATTCTTGTATGTTTTTCTTTCAACATCATTAAAAGCTACAGCTGATTTTTTTAAAAGATTTATTTATTTTTATTAGAAAGGCAGATATACAGAAAGGAGGAGAGAAAGAGAGGAAGAGCTTCCATCCAATGGTTCACTCCCTAAGTGGCCGCAATGACTGGAGCTGAGCCAATCCGAAGCCAGGACCCAGGAGCTTCTTCTGGGTCTTGTACGTGGGTGCAGGGTACCAAGGCTTTGGACTGTCCTCTACCATCTTCCCAGGCCACAAGCAGGGAGCTGGATGGGAAACAGGCTGGTCGGGATTAGAACTGGTGACCATATGGGATCCTGGCACTTTCAAGGCGAGGACTTTAACCACTATGCTATTGCGCAGGGCCTACAGTTGAATTTATATTTGTTCAAATCTATGCAAACACAATTAAATGAGCTCATGGAATAAGAATGCTAGCAGTTACAAATAATACTATAATCATAATGAGATGTTACAAGATATCTCTCTGACATATTGATTCGGTTTTCGAAGAATTATGCTTTGTAAACTAAGAAATGTTTGCCTTGATTTTCCTGTTTTCACATCCTGAAACACTAGATTAGTCCCCATCTAGAGATAAGAGAAATAATAAGTAAGCTGGGTTATTTGAACTCTGAAAGTCTAATCTATGTTTTTTAGAGATTTACTTTATTTTTATTGCAAAGTCAGATATACAGAGAGGAAGAGAGACAGAAAATATTTTCTGTCTGATGATTCACTTCCCAAGTGACTGCAATGGCCGGTGCTGCACCTATCCAAAGCCAGGAGCCAGGAACATCCTCTGGATCTCACACATGGGTGCAGGGTCCCAAGACTTTGGGTCATGCTCGACTGCTTTCCCAGGCCACAGGCAGGGAGCTGGATGGAAAGTGGAGTTGCCTGGATTAGAACCAGCGAGCATACGGGATCCTCGTGTATTCAAGGTGAGGAGTTTAGCCACTAGGCCACATGCCAGGCCCTGATCTATTTTTCTCAGATCATTGAATGTCACCGATGTAAAGAAAAACCAGTGCAAGTCAAATTGTTTTTATTCTCCAAATTCAAATGTGAAAAATGTAAAAACTAGTTTGTTCAAAAATATAGCTTCAGTTAAGTTCCTAAAGTGTATTAAATATATATATATATATTTACTTCGCTTCCATTTTAAGGCCTGCTTTAATGACTTATGTGAAATTGAAAATCATGCCTTGAATTTCAAACTTCTTTCTTTTTAAAGATTTATTTATTTTTATTGGAAAGGCAGATATACTAAGAGAAGAGACAGAGAGGAAGATCTTCCATCCGATGGTTCACTCCACAAGCAGGCGCAACAGCTGCAGCTAAGCTGGTGCTGCTGCCTAGCTGGTATGCCTAGCTGGGGAGATCCCCAATAACCCCTACCTCACCTACCCCTAGTCCCAATTTTTGTGGGTTTCAGCCTCTCCTGTGATCTAGCCTACATCCCAATCTGTGCACACCTATGGGTTCTTTGACTGAGTTCAGCCCAGCTTGTCTGGAGACCCAGCTGTTGGGTATGTTGACAGCTTCTGCCACCTTGTCCAGCTTGGTACACCCTAGCCTTAGTTCTTGTGTTTACAAGCAGTGGGTGCAGCCTAGAAGGGGGAGTACACACTATTCTTCCAGTCATGTTCCCTCCTCCAGAGCTTGTGCCTGACATGGGGTACTGTGGTCTAGCCTGACATGACTCATATCCAGTCCTGGCACTTGCCAGCTGATGCTGTGGTCTAGCTAGGCTGGCCTGTACCTATTCTGACTCTTGTGCGTTACAGCAGGGGTATCAGGCTAGTCCAGCCTGGCCTACCCCCAGATCAGCCACCATCAAGTCCCAGCTCTGACACTCACTTACCAGTGGAAGCAGCAGTCGTATAAGAGTGTTCTCAAAGATCTTCTACCAGGCCTGCTCCCAGTCCTGAGTTGTCAATATGCATGAAGATGTTTAGATGGTCCACTCGAGTCTTGGCATTCACCGGCAGATGCTACAGTCTGGCTTAGCCCATATCAACCTCAGTCCCAGCTCTCACCAGCCGGTGCAGCTGCCAGCCTGGCACATGCCTCACTCTAACGTGAACTGGCAGGTGTTGCAGTCCAACCTGGCCTGACCTGCACCCTGTCCTGGCTCTCACTTCGGCTCGTGTGAGCTGAGGTCTGACTCTGCCTAGCTCAACTCCAGACCCAACTCACATATGTGCCAAGGGGTACTGAAACTCAGCCTGGTCTAGCCTGTTTCTAGCCTTGGTTCTCATACTCACCTGCTTTGTTTAACAGGGGAGTTTCCCAAATTATCCTACCAGGCCTGATTTTTTTTCTACTTCAATTTGGGTTATAAATTTGGGAAATGTCCCTATCCCTGTCTTGGACTGTCAGTGCAGTACATCAAGTACTAGACATTCCTAATTTATATCAAAATCATGAATACTGCCTTTTCTCATTGTTTGTCATCAGATCCTCCATCATTGTCTGAGGCATGCTTTGCTTGGCATGGTCTGTCCTTGGGCCTGGAACTTGTATGCTCTGATCCCATCCTGTATTATCTTGGCTGCAAGACCCAGAGCATTAGGTGAATTTCTGTCAGGTGATTTCTGTGGCCCAACCTGGCTTGGCCCATTACTACCCCTAGCTCTTTGCCTAAACCCACTGGTGTAAACTTCCACAGAGCTGAACCCATAAATAACCTACAGAATTTGATTCTCTCATATTCTGACAGATGCTGTGGCCCAGCCTGATGTGGTCTGCTCCCTGATCCAGCAGTCATGTGTATATTGTGGCATAGCCCATCACGCATGCCTTCCAGATCCAGCTTCTGTAAATGCCAATGAGAGGCAGGTGATGCTGTTTATCCAACCTAGGTCTTCCATGTGGGCAGGTACCTTTGGCTTGACCCAGGCATGCCCTCCAGCTTTCCCCCTCTTGACCTCCATTGCAGTTCCCTAGCCTATATATATGTGAGTGCAGTGAGCCAGTCTGCGGAAGACCTAAGAAGTCATTCCTCCCTTGTTAAACAGGCCCTCAAGCCAGTCCCACTACAATGTGTCTCCAGAACCCTCCTGCAGGCAATCTGCAGCCTCTCTGTACCTCCCAGGAGCTGAAGTGACATGTCCTGTGTCTTGGCCAGAGTTCCCCGCCTTCCCTACTTAAGTTTTGTACAAAAAAGAAAAATAATAAACAGCAACTATTCTGGCATACTGATATAGTTAAAATGAATTTGGTATTAAATATTCCCAGAATGTCCACCTGCCAGCTTTTCCGGCCATAATGCCACCTGACTGCTTTTCTCCCAGCAGTGTAACAGTTGCCTAGCTACTAGACAACCTAGGCAGTTGACTACAACTCAGGGAATATTTTGTTTTCATGTTTGTTTTGGATTTTTTTCCTGGTAGTTCTGTAAATGTTTCTTATATATTTCAAGCCATTTTACTTGGCCTTAGAAGTTTAAAACAATGACACTTTAGCTCTATCATTTATTTTTATTATTGATTGAAATTTTGCTTAACATAGACATCTTGCCCTCTAATTGGAGTTATTTACTTACTGGAAAGGAATAAGGCATTACATATTTTAATTTAGTTTCTAATTTTATTGCAGTTACGAAAAACTAATAGTGCAAATAGTTTTCTTGGCCTTGTTTTGAATGCTGTTTTTTGCCTACTGAAAGATGTTTTCATTCCACTGTAACAACTATCTTTTAGTGTTTAATTTATCGCAGTGTGAATCAGTGAGGGTTCTTTACACATGTTTATTTGTATTTTGATAGGAAATTTAATTCTGGGTGTGATATTGTGGTGCACCAGGTTGAAGAGCTGCTCGTAATGCTGATATCCCATATGGAAGCTGGTTTCAATTCTGCCTGCTCTATTTGTAATTCAGTTTCCTGATAATATGCCCGGGAAAGTAGTGGAAGATGGTCAAAATACTTGGGCCTCTGTCACCTGTGTAGGAAACCTGGAAGAAGCTGCTGGCTCTTGGGTTTGGTCTGACTAGCCATGGACATTCTCAGGGGATTTTCCTGCCAGCAGGCCCTGAGGCCCCAGAAGGGTGATGCAAAGGTGTTCTTAAGCTGCAAGAACCATCAGGAACAGTCTGGTGGGGAATGTCCATTTACTGTAAAGCCACTATAAATTTGTATAGAGTAGGCCTGACAGTCCTCCCACCCAACAATGACACTTTAATTGGCTAGTAGGCATGTCTATCCTTTAAATCCTCCAGTCATGTCACATCACGTTATGCATGTGCAACTGGAAGCTGTGCCTCAGGTCATGGGCAGGTAAGCAGTGGGTCACTCCGACCAGTTAACAGGCAAGGATTCAGAGGCAATCTCCTACAGCCACTGCAGTCATTTGGGGAATGAAGTGACAAATAAATTATCTCTTTTTCCTAGTTTGTCTCTGTAACTTTGTCTTTCAAATAAAATAAAATAAAATAAATTAATGCTTTATATTGGTAATACTGACTTTGATTGAAATATGAATTTTGCATATTAATCTTTAAGGTGTTAAAGAAGGAAGTCCGAGATTACATATATAATAAATCTAATGATGATGAGATTAGTTTTGTAGCTGTGGATATCATGACAGATAAAGAATAATGATTTAAGCAACTTGTTTTTAATCTTTTTCTCTGACTGCTCTTGCCTTAATAGCATTTTGAAGAAAATGAAGGAAAAAGAGAAAGTTAATTAGTCTTGCAGAATCTTATAATTTATCATTTTGCAAATATTGCTATCTAGCTTATCTTATGTAAACATGTATATCTTACATTATATAAATAGGTTAATTTGTCCAGTCTTTAGGTTATCAGAAAAAAAAATGAGACCATAGTCTCATTGGCTTAAATTTTGAAGTCAAGACTGATTCAATTCTTTCTAAAATTCTCTTTTGTAATAAGTGAGCAGCCTCAAATCTAAATATTTTAAAGCACTTTGATATTATGTACCTTTTATTCATATGTGAAAAATCACAGTGAGCTTGTAACACTGGTTTATGGCTGGGCATATTGTGCTTGCATAAAATAAATGACAGTACCTTAGCGTTTTTATTTTCTTTGCTAAATTAAAGTGTCTTATAATTAATCACTATTTGTTTTTAACTAATGCAAAATAATAGACTGATAATGGGGCTATTACTCTTCCTTTGAATAAGAAAAATGTGTTTTTTCTTTTAAAACATTGGTTGAATACCATTGCTTAACTCTATCAGTTGATCAACTCATATTAAAACAAAAAGACTCATAATGAAAAGAATTTAAATCTGGATTTTTTTGTCTTCTTTGGATGTCAGAAAGATTATGCATTGGAAGTTATCAAAGGAGCGTATCAGAAGTGAAATGTGCATTTAACGCAAATTTATAAGCTGTCATGAGGGTTTCTGGTAACAAACAGACAAACAAAATCTTGACGGAGTTTAGGGAAAATTATATAATCATTTACCTTCTGTTTCCCTTACCTTACCTACTTTCCCTTGCCAGGAAAATATCTTATTTGTTTTGAAGAATTATTTACTTTTATTGGAAAGGCAGATATACACAGAGGACGAGAGACAGAGAGGAAGATCTTCCGTCTGATGATTCACTCCCCAAGTGACCACAATGGCTGGAGCTGAGCCAATCTGAAGCCAGGACCCAGGAGCTTCTCCCAGGTCTCCCATGTGGGTGCAGGGTCCCAAGAGTTTGGAGCTGTCTGCTTTCCCAGGCCACAAGCAGGGAGCTGGATGGGAAGCAGGTTGGTTGGGATTAGAACCGGAGACCACATGGGATCCTGGCGCATGCAAGGCCAGGACATTAACCACTATGCTATTGCGCAGGCCCCCAGGAAAATATCTTAATTTGCATTGTCTCTCACCACTACACCAAATCCTATTGATTTTACCTTTAGAAAGATGTTTTCTTTTCAGTCTATAAAAAGGTAATCTAAAATTTAAATCTCTGTATTTTTTTAAAAGGATCACTATTGTATAAACAACTACAATTCTAAGTTGACCCTATTGCAATTCATTTTATTCTGGTTTACCTTTTGAAAATAGAAAATGTAATGTTGTATTGTTCTTGATTAAAATGGTGCTTTTATGCCTAGGACATTATAAAGGGCAATGATTTCTGAGTTTTCTCAGCTTTCCCATTCAAAGTTATCAGCTCCCTTTACCCTGTTACTAATGGCCTCATTATAATTATGTGACATAATTTAGGTCCCTCATATATGTGTCTGACAGTGGTGACCCCTTCTAAATGCTACAGTGTCTAACTCCTGAAAACCCTTAAAGAGAGAATTATGGTCCCTGACTTCAAGTTATAATTCAGATGCAGGAGTCAGAAAAAGGAAATAAAAATAAATTATCATACAATTTGGCTAATGTTTTAAGGAAACAGAGCACTAATTTGAAAGTAACAATAGTGGAGGAATGGATGAGACATTTTCTCTGGATCCACTGTGTTTCTGCTTACAATGTATTTATCTGAGAAAAACAATGTGTCTTTCCACTCCAATTGCCAATCCTTGGTGCTCTGTTTTTAGAAAGTCTTGCCTTGTCTTAATCATTGAGTTTGGATTTTTTTGCCCATTTTACTTGTTGTTTCTTATGCACACACACACACACATCATTTAGCATTTAGTCTGAGGAATGTCACAGTATAGTCCTATAGAATTTTTCAACCTCAACAGTATTTCACATACTATTTTTCTCTGACATAGGTAGTATACAGAAAGAACCCCAAACTCAGGTTTCTAATGTTATATGGGTCAAATTTAAGGTTTACATACACTTCACCCATAGTTTTAGTGTCAACAACACCTACTTTGCCGCATACCCTGAGCCCAGCGGAGGGACTAGGGTTACAACAGCACACACTGGGTCATTCGTGCAAAGAGAATGCCACTTTATTGAACTGCAGTCTGCCTTTTTATGCTCTCTAGCTCCTCCCAGTATTTTTCCAATGCTCAAGCAGCTTCTAAGATTCCCTGGGGCATCTTGATCAACCAGCAGGGAAGCAGGAACTTGTGGTCAAGCCAGGGGCTAAATATATCAGGCCAAGATTGTGCATCCTGTTACCCCTTGAAAAACAAGATAAGCTGTGGCTTTAACCCTTGGGAGACCGGGCCCTGCATTTTAGTTTTCTTTAGAATCACTGGAGTAAATGTGCAGCATTCAAAGAATTTCATCAAGATTGCTTTATTTTAATGTGTGGACTTTTACCTAAAACTTGTCACATTCTTTAAGGAAAAGTGGTTAGTAAAATTAATAGAAGACTGCATGAGTTAGAGTATTTAAGTTGTACATATTTTCAGCAAATCACTATTGGAATTTAGACTTCGTTTCAACTCTCATTGTGCCTACCCTAGTGTCCACAAAGATGGGAAGGTTTAGTGTCTACAAACATGAAGAAAAAATTAAAAAAAAAAATTGAAAACTACGAAGCAGTTAGACAAGTGATAACTGGATTATTACTCACAGGAAAGACATGTTCTAAGCCGTACATGCTTAAGACTATATTGCTTCTACTAAGTGATCATTATTAAAGATTATCAGAATGTCATCTACCAGGTAATAAGAAGTGAAAGAGGAGTGTAGCTTGAGATGAACTTGTTAGAAGCATTTAGAATGCAGTGATATTCAAAGACATCTTATTTTTTTCCCTCTTTTGGGAGTTGCCTCTTCAACAAAATTGAAGTCCAAAATTTTATGTTGTGAACTGAGTAAAACAGAGAATTGGTAGAAATTGCTATGGGGAGAAATTCTCAAAACAGAGGGATTAAATATGGATTCCTATACTGACTAGTGAATTCAGAGATCTCAACCATTCTTACTATTGATTTTCCAGATATATAACATCTAACTTGGATATTGAAATCTCAGATTACTCAAGCATAGGCCTGTAGTTATGACAATAAATATCTCTCATTTCATTGACAAGAAAATCCATATTACTTTTGTGAAACTGAAAAGTAGTGAATTTTCAGTCCTATTCTTTACTTATGCTTTCAATATGTGAACATATATTTATATGTGATGTGTGAAAACCTTCCAAGCCCGATGAATTATCCATTCTTCTACAAAGACATAACTCATATTTCACCTGCTAAATTTGTGACTGACACGCCTTGGAAGATTTTTGTAGCTTCCTAATGGTGACCTAGCAAGTCGAAGGTGTTTCTTCATGAAGCACCAAACACAGTCTTCTGAGGAAATACCAAACAAGTGCAAATGGGGGTACACAGAAGACTGTTGGTTGCAGACTGATTTAAAAGGCAAAATTTGTGGACAAAACTGGCATAGCAGATTAAATCTCAAAGAGCTTTCAGCCTCTGTCATCTTGATTAAAGTACCAGTTTTGGTCTTAGCTGTTACAGTTCTCATTCATCTCTCACTAATGCCTTGTGAAAGCAGCAGGCGACATCCCCAGCACTTAGGGCTCCACTCCTTACAGAAAAGACTCAGATGGATGGAGTTCCTGGCCAGGTCTTTAGCCTGAGCTACTCCTGGTTTTGGTACAGCAGGTATTTGGGGGTGAACCAGGTGATGGATGATCTCTCTCTCTCTCTCTCTCTCTGCCTTTCAAATAAATAAATGAATCTTTAAGAAATAAAAAGAAGAAAGTTTGGTGTCTGAATACTCAGCAGTAAGGACATAAATAATATAATATTGGCTATAAAAGGATTGTGGGTTTGGAAACAGAACATTTGGATATTAACTATACAGTTTTTTTTTTAGAAAAACATTGACATTTGCTACAGGCTTACACTGGGACTTTCTATATCCATTTTGATAAATTTTTGGAAATGAATAGGGAGATTTCTAGGAAAGATCCACTTATACTAAATACACAAGTGTGATTTTGTTATGGGGTGCAGCCAGTGATAGCCAGCACCCATTGACAGTGGACAAATGAAAGTTGGCTGTGTTCTCTACGCTCTGTCCTGAAGGTGGGTCCTAACAGCAACGGAATGTTAATTCCACCCTCAACCACTTCCCCCATATCCTAAATGAGCCAGGTTATTGGAAGTCCAATTAGTCTAGGTGTTTTTACCTACAAACCCAGTTCCTGTTCCTGTTCATCCTAATGAGCACTCATCAACTCCTTAGCCCACAACACTTAGGTATCCGCTCTTGCCCACCTATGACTTACCTGTCAACTGAGAGGGGAAGGTATTGCATTGTCGTGTAACCACTCCCCTCACAAGCCCCTTTAAAAAGCCCATGAAGCAAGGGCTCTCACTCTTTCTGGCCAGGTGCTTCCATTACTCTGGCACCTCGACTCTTGGCTGACCCAGGACAGGTAATCCCCTCAGCATGCGTCTGTGTACTGCTTAAATGAGGCAATGGTTATAATAATGTTGTTTCTGCTCTGTGTACTATCTGGAGTTCCAAGAGGGGTGAGGCCAAGCAGTAGTAGAATGTGGGCAGAAAAGCCAGGGAAAGGTGAATGCCTGCAGCTTTGTAAGTGTGTCCAGGTTCTTTGTAAGTGTGTCCCGGTTATTTGTTGCATGTGTCTTAGGATAACTTATATTGCTGGGGAGGCTGGAACATAGGTCTTCAGCTTAATGGATGGATTTAAGGATGATGACCATTTGTTTCTTTTGGGATTATGATTAGGTGGATCGCTGTATGGACCTGTAATTTGCTATTGTGCTCTATTGTCTCCAAGTTTGGTTAATATAGACTCCTTAATAAACCTTAGACATACATGTCTGGTGTGGTCTCGCTCGCACCCTGCAACAATGTCATGGTTCATAGGGAAACTGAAATTACCCAGACTGATTTTGAATTCTGCTCCAAATCTATGCTCTTACGCAAGCTTCTTCATTATGAAGTTCTTCTAAGTCTTTATATTACATGGCAATAGAATCAAATTGCCTGAATATTTTTTTCTAAGGCTAGAGAAGAAAAAGTGTCCAGAGATTTCTAAGATATCCAAATTAAAAACATTTGTAACAATTATTTATTGTTTAGTGTCCATGAAATTGCTTTATTGGCTAGAACTTTACATATGTAAAATGTATATAATGAATCATACATATACAGATCTATCCAGCAAAGCAATTCATATTGGAGGCTATCCCTAATGTGTAATTCATGTTTATTTTTTATTTTTTTTAAATCAAATGGCTCAAAGTACTTAGAATGTCTCAATGTAATAGTTCTTTGTTGAAAGACAACCAGTTATGTGCCTGCAACATTCTACATTTTGATGACATAATGTATCAGGAACACCACTATTGGAATCCCTTCTAAAACAATAGTTTCATCTGTGATACCTTTTATTATCACACAGGCAAAGCAGTGTGGAACATTCAATAATGAGTGATTATCCACAGTCTGTGCAATGTGCTTATTCATAGCTACTAAAACTCACAGATGGGTGCATTGCTGTGTTAATGTCAGGCTCTGCTGCTGTCAGATGAGCTGGAAAGTTGCCTTATTCATTGGTATTCAGAGCCATTCTCTGTTATGCCATGTCTACACCATTAGCTCAGACTCCAGAACCAGCCTATGTTTGGGCCTGCAGTGTACAATAACTGGCATTGTAGGTACAAGTTTGTGCTGGCACTTGATTGAACAAAGTGTAATGAGAGAATTAAATCTATTTCACTCTTATTGTAAGTATTCAGCAGATTTTGTTTATAACAATAGTCAGTAATTGCAATTTTGGCTCTACGAAAGTAATGACATAAAATACAAAATACAGCAAAATTATTATATTACTTGAATTTTAGGGTTGTTCAGATTTAATCAGGAAGATAACCAGCAGAAGTACACTGGACCACAATCTAGCAGATTATTTTGCAAAAAAAGACTAATATGAGTTGTATATCTACCATAGTGGTGTGAATATAATTATAATACTGTCATCTCACCTAACCATATGTTCCAGTGTTTATCTATGGAAACACCTTTTCCTGAAATTGGTTAAACAAAACTTTCATCAGATGGTGATCTTTAGTAAAATGCAGCTTTTTAACAGATGGGAATGGTGGTCATTTTCAAGTTTCTTTTTCTATGAAATTGCAAATCCTGTAAGATTACCTTATGATGTCTTTCTTATGAAGTACCACATTTGGAAACTTCCTCTCAAGATGACAAGACATAGTATCAGAGTCCCCACTCATGAAAGCCATCAAATACAGGAGAGATTTTCACACAGTTTTCTTGAAAGTCTTGTAAAGTATTCAAGACGTGCAGTTTTAGTTGTATCAGCTGCAGCCTTAAAGGATTGGTGCATCAGATAAACTTTTATACGAAGACAGTTTTCCATTGCAATCCAAAGCCAAATTATACGAAACAGTATTTCAGTTATAACTAACCTAATGATCATTTTTTTTCTAAGAGTTTAAATAATATTTACTAAAAATCAGAAAACTGATCTGACATTATTGAAGGGGATAATAAGTTGAATCACACATTAAGAAATGTTTTCATTGGTATGTGCTGCTATAACAAAAATAACTAAGACTGAGTAATTTTCAAGGAACAAACATTACATTTCTTTCATCTCTAAAAATTGGGAGATCCAAGACCATGAAGTCAGCATTTGGTGTCTGGTGAAGCCTGCTCTGTTTCCTCTATGGTATCTTGATGTTGTGTACTGGAACTGGAGAAATACTGAGTTGTCATCATAGAAGGGACCAAAGGCCCACATGACAGCACTGCAGCAACCTTCTGACTTAATTTCCTTCTAAAAGCTCCATCCCCTAATGCTATTGTATCAGGGACTGAAGCAAAGTTAATTTTGAAAGAGAAAGAAGCATTCAAACCAAAGCCAAGAATGATTTAAATTGATCATAGCTTTTAATATTTTTTTTTTTTAGCTTCTTCGAATATCTACAAACTTGCACCAGAAACACTGGTGTAAGTTTATAAGGACACAGATATAAAGCTAGGTGTATAACACATCTATCTATTTTTTATCTTTATTAATATTTTGCATTATGTGACAGTTTCATAGGCTCTGGGTATCCCCCCACCCCTCCTCCTCCCCTCCCCCCTGGTGGATTCCTCCACCTTGATGCAGCATTACAGTTCAAATTCAATCAAGATTCTTTCCTTGCAAACATATACCAAGCATGGAGTCCAGCTACCCATTGTCCAGATGGGTTGAACAGTTTCTTGGGGAGACCATTTCTGGTCCGAAGTCAGAGCTGGTATAATATCATCACAGTCAATTAAGAGTCCCAATATAACATAAACAACAATTTGCAATATTATGGAATTGACATGGTTTTGAGTAACCAGTATGTTAAAAAAAAAAAAAAAAACAAGTCCTAAGCACAACCTATGATTAGCTCATTGACATCTCAATTTTATTTATATACAGGACCGGACCGGCTGCTATATACCTTAAAATGGCTATAGGGTACCATTCAGTTGTCTCGTGTCTATTTCATTTTAGTATTTAGCCATTTGTTGTGTTGAAGTATAATTTTGTTGATCTTGGCAGATTTTGGGATAATCTAGACTGGCTTGTAACTCTAACTAGATATTTGTCGACATTTAAGGTGCAGAACATTTTTTTTGGGGGGAGGCGGGGTGTGCAGGAAAATCCTCAACACCATGGTGAGGAGTGACTAATCTTTGTGTCCCAACCAGCAAGGCATGAGCCAATCCACATCTATCTATTTTTAAAAAACAAAAACTGAACAAATGCCAATTAATGCCTATAAAATAAACTGAAATTATTAAAAAGAATAAAATATTCATACATATTCTGGACCCCAAAATCTCCAAGACAAAAATATGTACACTTGGGTGAGAAAACCCAGTTATATAACAGTACATTCATTCTATATATATAAAATAAAGCTATATCTGTTTAGGTAAAGTGAAAATATGAGAACATTGTCAAAACCCCTGCAGAATAAGCAGGAGACTTAATCTTTTACCTTTAAGTACGTTTTAGGAGTAGTTGACTTTGAGATAAAAAGGAGATGCTCTTATTTCAGGTTAAGTCTTCTGACTTTTTATATTTCATCTATAGGCCCTATTTAAATCTTAGCACTAGACCCACAAATGTCATTTATAAATGCTTTTCTGAACTTGACCTTTTGAAGAGTCTAAGCTGCCTTTTTTTTTTAGTGTCTCAGTTTGAGCTGATCTGATTTTTTTCTACTTCAATTTGGGTTATAAATTTGGGAAATATCCCTATCCCTGTCTTGGACTGTCAGTGCAGTACATCAAGTACTGGACATTCCTAATTTATACCAAAATCATGAATACTGTCTTTTTTATTTATTTTTTATTTTTTTAAAGATTTATTTTGTGTTATTATGGTTTATTTCACTGATTCCATTTTTCATGTTGCGATTTTTTTAAGATTTGTTTATTTTTATTGCAAAGTCAGATATACAGAGAGGAGAAGAGACAGAGAGGAAGATCTTCGTCCGATGATTCACTTCCCAAGTGAGCTGCAATGGCCAGTGCTGTGCCGATCCAAAGCCGGGAACCAGGAACCTCTTCCAGATCTTCCACACGGGTGCAGGGTCCCAAGACTCTGGGCCATCCTTGACTGCTTTCCCAGGCCACAAGCAGGGAGCTGGATGGGAAGTGGAGCTGCCAGGGTTAGAACCAGCACCCACATGGGATCCTGGCGCGTTCAAGGCGAGGACTTTAGCCGCTAGGCCACGCCACCGGGCCCTGTCTTTTCTCATTGTTTGTCATCAGATCCTCCCTCATTGTCTGAGGCAAATAGTTCGTATTCTGGACTGTGCACTTTTTTTAGGAAAGAGATTATCACCACTGTCTTGTACTTGTTAGTACTCTTTATTGTAGCCACACTGTACCCACATTCAGTATTTCTGAAGTTATTTAGAAACTGTGGCACATCTTAGTATGAAAATCTCAACAAAAAGTCAGGAAATCAATTGCTCTTCAATTTAGAAATACTTGTTTCAGGACACTGATTTTTGAACTGATATTGAAAGTGTTTGTAGAAGTATCATTTCCCAGTGATGTATATTACCATTGCATTTTACATAATTATTCACATAATTATTCTTCTTCTAGAAAATGGTTTTTAAACTGCTAGATATGTTTCCCCACTGATAGCTATACATGAACAAAATAAATTTATTGTTCTCAAAATGCTTTGGAAACTTAAATTTTCTGTAATATATTGGTTGATCCTTATTTATTCTATGCCAAACTAAACACCATTTTTTCAAACTAATGAGAACAAACAGGTAAAACAATAGCAATAAATAAATCATTTGATAGTTTTCTGGACAAATATCAAGCTGATTAATTTTTAAACTTGGGCACAATGTTGATGAATTCATAAATATCTCCCAGTGGTACACTCAGTCTTGATGAGACTCAGGGATTTTGTAATCTTTAACATTTACTGAGAAAATAAACTTGATATTATCAAGTACAAAAAGTGGGTCATATTAAACATTATTTCAGAAGTTATCACCTGAAGCAGAACTAATTTTGAGTCACTTCTATGCTTTAAATATAGCAGAACCCTGTTGGTTGCTAGTGACTCTAAGGTTTTTCTGTTGTTTTACTTCCTTTTCCAGCCCTCCAGAAACATCATCATTTGGTAGTTAAAGAGCTTTTCATTTTGCAGACACAGTTTGATTTCTGGCCCTGCTAGAGGTTTCATCAATTTATTTTACTTTCTAGATGAGGAATTTGAAGTAAGGATCACAGTGAGCATTTGAAAAGCTAATGTATCAGGAGTACCTGATATAATGTCTACTGTCATGTGTTTATTTCTTTAAAAATCCATCCGCTGAATCTAATCACTAATACGATGATATTAAGAAGTGAAAACCATTCATAGGTGATCAGATTAAGAATGTTGAATATGGGCTCGCAGGAGAACTCATTGGCAAAATCCTCATGTTGCAAGCACCAGGATCCTGTGTGGGTGCTGGCTCATGTCCCAGATGCTCCACTTTCCATCCAGTTCCCTCCTTGTGGCAGAGGAAGGCTCAATGCCTTGGGACACTGTGCCCACATAGGAGACCCAGAGGAAGTGCCTGGTCCTTGGCTTCAGATGAGCCCAGCTCCAGCCACTGCAGTCGTCTGGGGAGTGAGCCAGCAGATAAAGGGTATTTGTCTCTTCCTCTCTCTGTAAAATCTACTTTTCCAATAAAAGTAAATAAGTGTTTAAAAAATAATTTTGCACTCTTTATGAATGTGACTACTATGCTTTACAAAATGTTTCCCACAGGGCCTGGTACTATGTCTCAATTGGTGAAATCCTAAAATGCCAGGATCCCATATGACAGCTACACTTGAGCTTCTCAGCTTGTAGAACAGTGATATGTACATTTCTATACACTACTACACAACTCTGTTAGGACTTGTAATAGTTCTGATACATAGAAGTGACTCAGATGAAAATTAATACTCTTTCTATCTTTTTAAAATCAAGGACATTCTATCACATGATTTTTAATTTCTTGTAATAACATGAAACAAAAGATAAAAACTTTCTTTTCTTGGCCAAATGCTTTAACAGACGTCTGAAAGTTTCTTTGCTAAATTTTTACAATCAGAATGTAAATATATGTCAGTTTTTTTAAGTTTATGATATCCTCATAAAACTTGAGGCTTCTTGTCCAGACCTCTACAGAAACAACAGGTGATAAAATGAGTGAAGATCACAGCAGTTTTTGTTTATGGCTTCAAAATTTAACTTTTGTTCCTCTTAATATTTTTCCCTTACATTTGAAACACTTGTCTAATAAAATTTGTAAACCCAAGCAGTTCTCATGAAACCTAATTCTTTATCACTAACATAAGACTTTCTAATTTAGAATACAACTGCATCATCTCCAGAACATGTAAGAATTTTAGAGTCTTTTTCTGTTCTATAATTGCATAAGTATAATAGCTCAAAAATACAGTTAATAAAAGTACTGGTTTAATAATCTATTTAAAAATAATTTGCAATCTAAACTGAATAGGGAGAATGAAACAAAATATAAGATTTTTCTAGTATGATGAAGTAAGAATTTCCTAAAAACACTCATGTATCTATGTAAGTACCCATTTTCAATTTTTACTATTTTTTAAAAATACTTCATATTTATTCTCTGGTAATTTTGCTGAACTTTTAAAATTGAGAGTTTTCCTCACTGCCAGCACTCTGATTGTATGTGAAAGGCAAATATTAAATATTAGTTTTATTAGTCCTAATTCTAGGAGTAGGCCAAAATCTTAAAGATTATCTATAGATTTCAGTAGAAAGAAATGTTGAAAAATTTTGTTTATCATATACTATTTAAAGTTTGTGATATAAAGTCACGTTAGTTTTCCATCTGAGCTAATTTGGTGCTCTTGAGACACTCTTATGAACACTGTAAGAGAGGAATGGAGGCCAAAGCTACAGCCAAAAATAGAGAAGGTTGTACTTTTTTAAATCCCTGGGCTTTTCTCATAAGGTTAACAATTGTAACTTATAACACAGCAAGATCATTAGACTTTTGCAACATTTGGATATCTAAATCAGCAATATTTTGTTACTGTAACTTGTACCACTTCACATCTTGATAGTATCTTTAATATAAGTATCAGTTTCCTCTGTATACATTTATTTTAAATTCCAGATTATAGTTCTCTTTAGTTCATTTATTTTTGTGAAAATCGTTTGCTGGGGCCTGGTGCGATTGCACTCGCCGGGATCCCATATTGTGGCCAATTCTAATCCCGGCAGCTTCACTTCCCATCCAGCTCCCTGCTTGTAGCCTGGGAAAGCAGTTGAGGATGGCCCAAAGTGTTGGGACCCTGCACCCAAGTGGGAGACCTGGAAGAGTTCCTGGCTCCTGGTTTCAGATTGGCTCAGCTCCAGCTGTTGCGGTCACTTGGAAAGTGAACCATCAGATGAAAGATTTCCTCTCTGTCTCTCCTCCTCTCTGTATATCTGGCTTTCCAATAATAATAAAATCTTAAAAAAAAAAAAAACAGGGACCATTGTGGATGGATATGAGATCAAAAATGTTACATATCATTCTACATTAATTTTGAGCTGTCTGTGGTGAAAAATGATTTCCATATAGATAATGACAATGCTACTGTTTTTAAATTTGAGAACACAGATTTTTTCCGTGGTTAGATGGAAATATGGAACTTATATGTGATCAGAAGTTAGTATATTTTTGTGCATTAAGTACTCATATATTTAACCTCCTGAGTCATTTTGTGTGTTAAGTTTGTGTTGAGGGCCCCCTTGATGTTGAAATGGAAGAATGTCTTCACATTGCATTACGAATTGCTGTTACTATGCATTGTTGAAAGACCATCAGAATTAATATATTTGCTTATGATACGGTTGGGAATTCTGTTCAGCAACTTGGTCTGCATGCTTAATTTAACTAACCATCTCTCTAGCAATGAGTTAAAACTACATCCTCTATTCTTGCAGGTATATTACTTAACTCAAAATGAATTTCTTATTTCCTCTCCCAAATATTTCTCTTGTTCATTTTATTCATTGTGAATAAGTGGTGTTGTTATTCATACATTTGTATGGAAAAATATTCAAAAGCATTCCATAGTTGTTTTTTCTTTTTGTTAAACCTCAGTCTGGAAGAATTTCCCATTTGCTTTCATAATGCACCTGGATGTGTCTCACAATCTCTGCTACTACAAAGCTGAATGAAAATCATATTTTTCATTATTGGGGCATAGGCAGCAACTTTCAGTATTCTTCTTGTTTAAAGATTACCTTTCTAAATTCCGGCATCTGAATAAACCTCCATTTGATACTTTGTGATCATAAATCACATCATGTCCTTTCACTGCTTAGAAAACTTCAATAGAAGTTATTCATGACCCAGTTTCCTTAGGAGAGTCCTAGTTCGTTCCTATTGTGCTGGAGTAATTATTAATAGAACCTCGTTTTGCTCTCAAATGTGTCCTGGTTTGGCTAACACAATGTGTCGTTACCCTATTCAGAGTCTTGCTGCTTGCAATTCAAGCCCAGTAAGATTTACCTCCATCCTCTGACCTGATCTGACACAATCCATCCCCTCCTATTTTGCTGCCTTGGTCTCCAACCTTATTTCTCTTCATTTGATGAATTCCAGCAAAGAGGTCAAGCTGGTTCTCACATAAAGTCTTTGCACCTTATTTTCTTCTGTTTGGGTCTTTATATTTCTGACTCCTCAGAAAAGTTCTTTATTTTCAACTTCTTAAATAAGCAACCAGTCTTTCCACCATATACTTGGTTTTCCTTTTCCACCATTTTATTGAACACATTTATTGCATTGCAGTTTTACTATCAACACACTTACTCTTTTTTTTCTTTTTTTTATTGTATTTTTGTTGACAATCTTTACATAGTTAATTATGGTTAAAAAAAGGTTCAAGGCGTATAGGGAAGTGGGTAATAGTATTATGTCCATATTGTTTTCATCATGTATCTGAGGTAAAGGGGGATATTGAGGGAGAAGCCCCACCCAGTTTCTTGATTATTGCATATTAAAATGTAGGTGTGAAGGATAGTTAACAATATCTTCAGGGTTTAATCTTAAATTAATATTAAGTATGTGGAAGCTGATTAATAATATTTGTTAATTCCATGAATAAATTCTCCTACATTGTTCCCTTCAATTAACTCAGGCCATAAAACTCTCCCTGTAATGATTATATCTTGATTTCACCCTGGCATTAATGCTAGAAATTACAGTATGGAACGCATGTTGTCTATTCTGAAGTCTGAATAGTCTTCTTGATATATTTTAAATCTATTACAACTTTGCTGAATATATTACTGAGCTCAGTGAATGCTGTCTGTCTAGTTAGAGATATAATTTTTAAAAAGTTGCAATTCCTTTCTAAGTTCCTTTTAGATATGAATCAAGGACTATCTTAAGATTCATTTGTTGATTAATTATTTAATGATTACCATAACAAAAGCCTGGATTAGGAATATTGAGAAAGGAAATAAAAAGCTGAATTACTCTCTGCAAAATGTTGTTTGAATAGTCAACTCTAAATATGAGTTTGAAGTATAGAAATAATATGGGAATAATGGATTTTATACAAAAAATTTCTTAAAAATTTCTTGAAAATGGGCTAATCTAAAAACTGCTTAATAATTGAGTTTAAGTATAAGATTTGCAAATATTAGGTTAAATATTACCCCAGAGGTGACTGAGTGTAGCACAGAGGGCTGACTCACTGTGTGGCACTTCAAAATCCAGTATTGGTTTGCCCTACGAGTCCTGGCAGCTGCACTTCTGTTTCCACTTCCAACTAATGTGCTTTAGAAGGAAGCGGATCATGACTCAAGTACTTGAGTTTCTGCAGTCTGTGTGGGAGACTTGGACTAGATTCATGTTGTGCCTGGCTTCTATCAATCTCAGCCTTAGCTGGTATAAAGATAAGCGGACTGAATCAGTGGATGAAAAATCTGTTTTACCCTTTTCTCATCCTACACTTCCCTTTCCAATGAATAAATCCTTTTGAAGCCTTTATTTCTATGATGTGGCTAATAGGACCAACATTGAGTTGTAATGTAAAACCAGCTTGTGATGCCATCGTCCCATATATGCACTGGTTGGTGTCCTGCTTGCACTGTTTCAGATCCAGCTTCCTGCTAGTGAGCATTGGAGGTAGAGGAAGATGATAAAAAGCATGTGGGACCCTACTGCCCAGGTCAGACATCCTGATTGGATTTCAGCTTCCTGGCTTTGACCTGGTCAAGCCCCTGTCTCTCCCTCTCTTTCTCTGTAACTTTGCCTTTCAAATATCTATCTCTATTTCTATCCCTCAAATATATATATATAATATATTTTATACTATGTATTCATATACTATATACAACATCAACCATATATGTTATATATATACTATTTCTGATTATATATACTTAATAAATATAATACACATCTTCATACATATTAACATATGTACTATATACTTAAAAACATGTAGAGTGGATAAATAGTAACTTTGGATACCTAGGAATTTTTGGCACTCTGAAATGTAAAAATGAAAGCAACATTAGCTGTGTACATAGTCCACAGCTATTGGAAATATGCTAAAATTCTAAGAAGCAATACAACTGATTTTGATTCAAATGTTATTAAACAAAATAGTAACATACATTTAAATGAAAATTATTGTGTTCCAATTTCTTATTTTAATTCTAAAATAATTGAATGTGGAGGAAATTGTATGGTGTATTAATATTTTGATATGTTAGAGTCTAAGGAGTCTGAGAGCTGAGAGTGATGATGGGCCAAGGAAGGCTGGACCACAGAACTTATCTGATAGTAATTTACTTGATGTTCATGGGACCTGAGGTTGGGAAAAGGCTAAATTGGGCCAACCTACAGAATCTGCTGGAACACAAGTGAGCCAAGATATGGTGTGGGCCATGTTTGGCTGGGCTAGGATGGAACATCTGCCAGTAAGAGCTGACTATGGGAGGGCCATGCCAGGCTAGGTTGAAGCACCTACCAGCAAGCACAAGATCCAAGGCTTAGAAGGGGTCTGATAGTTGAACTATGGGGATGTCCCTGTTAGGCTGCAGCTCCCACTGCAGAGTGAAAGAACTGGGACTGTGGGTAGATTATGCTGGGCAAGGCTTCAGTACCTGTCTACAAGTGTGTGGACTGGGTCTGGGTGCAGACCAGACAGGGATAGGCTCCAACACCCACAGGCACTTGCAAGAGCCAGCATGGGTATGGGACACGATGGGCTATGTCATGGGATCTGCTGGTTTACATGAAAGCTGAGACTGGAAGTGGGCTAGGCTGGGCTAAGCTGAGTTAGACTTTAATACTCACTGGTAAGAGCTGAAAAATGTATTCATTGACCAGTCAGATTAAACCACATTCCCACCAGTGGTTTCCAGGGCTAGGCCTGACCATGTCAGTTTGGATTGCAGAATCCATTGACACATGTGTTATCCGGTGCCAAGAGAGGGCATGGTAGGAATACTTATGGAACTCCCCTGCTAGGCAGCAACTCTTGCTAGTGAGCACAAGATCTGGGACTGGGGGCAGGCCAGGCCAGGCTAAGCTGCAACACCTGTCAGCACATGTATAAGCTGGGTGTATGGGAGAGTTGGATTGGCCAATCCACAGTACACACTGGTATGAGTGAAATTCAGGGCAGGAAGCAGGTCAGGCGTAGTTGAACCTCAACACCTGTCAGTTCATAAAAGATTTTGAGAGCTGGCCTACTATGGAGCCGCAATTTTAGGTTAGTGACTAACATTGATAGGAATGAAAAAGTATCTTTCACAATTTTACTGGTTGTGTGAGGTATTTCTCTTTGAAAAGGAGAAAAAGAATATGAGATGTCAGAAATACAGTCAGAAAAGCATTACTGTCATGCTCATTAAACCAATGATTCAAAATATAGATGGGCTGAGACAGAAAATCAGAATATGAGAGGGAAAAGCATGCCTGTGTCATATTCAAAGTCTTCCACTGAATTTTAGTTTTTATAAATTTTTAATTTATGTTGTAGTGATCATTTAATAGGAATTTCTACTGACTTTCATTTATTTTTCTCTTGCAATTTTTTTTTTAAAAAGTGTGATAAGATGTAAATAAAGCAAAACTTAAACTAAATACAAAGGTACTTCAAAATGTTCATGGAAAATGGAATTAACAAACCAATTTCTTTTAGTGCAAATGTTTAAATCATTATGTAGAATGCATCTTCAAGAAATTAATGAAGAATGCATGCTGTGGGCCAGGCAAAATAGCCTAGTGGCTAAATCCTTGCCTTGCATTTGCTGGGATTCCATATGGGTGCCAGTTCATATCCTGACTATTCCACTTCTTGTCCAGCTACCTGCATGGCCTGGCAAACTAGTAGAGGACAGCCAAAAGCCTTGGGACCCTGCACCCCATGTGAGATCCAGAAGAAGCTCCATGCTCCTGACATTTGATTGGCTCGGGTTCAGCCCTTACAGCCACTTGGGGAGTGAATCAGCAGATGGAAAATCTTTTTCTCTGTCTCACCTTCTCTCTGTATATCTGCCTTTCAGGGAAAAAAAATGTTGCAATGTTTAGATTTCTATTTCCTTGTCTCTGTATATCTGCATTCCTAATAAAAATAAATAAATCTTTTTTTAAAAAAGAAACTCTATGATGAAGACATGTAAATTGAGCTCCATGTGGAAATACCAGGAAACTTACCAAAACAAACACACAATAAATTCAGCCCAAGCTTCATACTGCAGTTTCAATGCACCAGCAGCCCAAACCCCATAAAAGGTATCACTGGATGGTGCTATGTCCCTTTTTACCTTCATACACACTTTGCGCTTTGGGTAACTTGAGCTTCTTATGGGGAACATCTCTACTCTTGAGGTAAATGCATATTCACTCTCTTATTCTATGTAATTCTTTTATTATTGCATATAACATCTTTTTTCTTTGAATTCTTACCATATGCAAATGCAATAACTTGAAATTGACATCTGGCAAACACATTTCTATAATACATAGCAAACTTTGATAACTCATTTACAGTGCTTATCTTTTGTTCAATCCTCTCATTGTGATCATTCCTTCCTTTGCATCTACTGCACCCTGGTTGTCATCTAAAAATGATTGGAATTAACATTACTGTGTTACTACTATTCAATTTGCTATAAATTCTAACTATGTGCTAAACTCTGTGCTGAGGTTGCATCTTTTATACACTTAATTACCTCAAAATTTTAAAATTTCTTTCATTAATTTTCTTGTACATACATAAATTTTAAATATGTGTATATCCAACACAAGATCACAAAAATAACTAAAAAGTAAACATTGTTAGATCTAAAAAGAGATACACACTCAGCCACTATGGTGGTGTGGAGCTTTAGCACCCCACCATAATCAAATGGAAGGGTAATTTAGGCAGACAATTAAAAAAGTCATCAGAGTTGAGTAATAGCATTGATCAAATGGCCCCACAAACATCTATAGAATATATATTGTTGCTCCAAGGCATTAAGCTGCTGTCTGCTGTCTGCTGTGCTGCCTGCTGGATATAGTGGCTACTTTGTGTCCCAAATCCTCTAGTTCTAATCTACATGACGATAATGCACTGGGTAACAACCAGATGCCCCAGACCTTTGGTCCCCAGCTCCAGTTTGGGAGATTCTGCAAAGATCCTGGCTCATGGCTTTGGACTGGTTCAGACCCATCCAATGCAGTCATTTAATGAATGAACTAGCAGCTGCAAGATCTCTCTTTCTATCATTCTACCTCTTTCACTGTAACCCTGCCTTTCAAATAAATAGCTTTTTCGGGGTCTCCTACATGGGTGTAGTGACCCAAGGACTTGGACCTTACTGTTATAAGCACAGAGTTGGACTGAGAAGTGAAGCATCCACGACCTATAGGAAGCTGGTGCCACACGGGAAGGATAAGGTGTTATGCGACCATGTTGGGGCCAAGTTCTCTATGTTCTCTTTTTCTTTTTTTAATTTAAAAACTATTTTTATTATTTTTCATGATACGTTTTTGTAGGAATAAGGATTCCCCCCTGCCCTCCCCTTTCTCCATCTCTATTTTCCCCTCCTGCCATTTCCCTCCTCCCATATTATTATAGTAGTATAGTCCTTTAGTAGCAGTTATGAGTTTAACATTCTGCTAGTTAAGTACATAATGGAATTGTAGGTATTGGTAATGGTAGAAAATGTAATATATTGCAAATGCATATTTAACTACTTCAGTGGTAGTTCTCATTTTATTAGGGAGAAGAGATGTTTACTGTGACAAATCTACATGTCCCAGTATGCTAGGCTCCATTACACAGCTCATATATGAGAATACATGTATGTACTTGTTCACTTGTTCATATATATGTGCATATATATGTGTACATATATGTGTATACACACACATATATATGTATGTGTTTTGTATCTTGTATGAGATCTTGCTTATGTCAGAGAAATATGCTATTTCTGCTTTGGGATTGGCTTTATTCACTGAGCATAATGGTCACCATTTGGGACTATTTTGTTGCAAATAGTAGAATTTTATTCCTTTTAATTGAAGTGTTAGTGTTATATGGAACAGATATACCGCACTTTCTTTTTTAAAAAAATATATTTATTTATTTTATTATTCATGATACAGTTCTATAGGCTCCAGGATTTCTCTTCCCCCCTCCCCAGGTCCTCTCCCTTCTCAATAATTTCTCCCATGTCATTGCAATAGTATAGTCCTTCACAATCAGTCATAAATCCACCGATCTGTATTTAAGTGTATCCCAACATTGTAGGCATGGATTGGAAAAGAATCCAGGATCCTATTGTTAACCTATCCATTCTTCTTTTGAGGGCATCTGGATTGCTTCCATGACTTCACTATTGTGAATTGTGCTGTTATAACCATAGGGTTGCAGATTGCTATCTCTTATGTAAATTTTACTTCCTTTGGATATATTCCCAGGAGTGCAATAGTTGGGTCATACAGTGGATGTATTTTCAGATGTCTGAGAATCCTCCATATTCCATAGATGCTGCAATACCTGCATTCCCACCAGCAGTGGAATAAAGTATCTTTTCTCAGGCATTCATGCCAGCATATGTTGTTCGTAGATTTCTGGATGTAGGCCAATCTCACTGGAGTGGATTGGAGTGAAATGTGTTTTATATTTGTGATTTACTAATGGCTAAGGAACCTGAGCATTTTTTATATATCCACTAGCCATTTGAATTTGTTCTTTGAAAAATACCTGCTCATTCTATTTGCTTATTTTTTTTTTTTACAGGATTGTTTCCTTAGCTGTTGTTGAGTGTCTGAAACTTTTTGTAAATCCTGGATATTAGTCCATTTCCTGTTGTATAGGGTTCAAAGATTCTCCCATTCTGTTGGTTGCTTCTTCATTGTATTTGTTGCTTCCTTTGCCGTACAGAAGCTTCTTAGTTTGATGCAGTTCCATTTGTTTATTTTGAGGTTGATTTTCTGTGCTTTTCATGACTTTTCTAAGTAGTCTTTACCAATTCCTATATAGTGGAGAATGCTTGCTATGTCTTCCTTCAATAGTTTAATGGTTTCTGGGTGTAGATTGATGTCCTTGGTCCATTTAAAGATGATTTTTGTGTACGGCGAAAGATGGGTTCTTTTTTCTTACTTCTGCAAGCTGCTATCCAGTTGTCCCAATAACATTTATTGAAGAAACCAACCTTTTCCCCTGGATCCACTTTTCTTGTTAAAAACTAGTTGACTGTACATGTGCGGGCTCACTTCTGGAGTTTCTGTCCTGTTCCATTGATCTTCTTAGTGTTTGTTAACAGTACGAGATTACTTTGATTACCACTGCCCTAGAGTATATCTTGAGAACTAGAATTGTAATTCCTCGAGATTTAGTGCATTTCTTTAGAAAACTTTGGCTGCACATGGTTTCTTGTGTTTCCAGATGAAATTTTGTATTGTTTCTCCCAGCTCTGAGAACAAGTGTTGTTGGAATTTTTATTGGGATCACACTGAATCTGTATAATACTTTTGGTAATATGGACATTTTGATGATGTTGATCCTGTTGATCCAGAGCATGGTAAATATCTCCATCTTTTGATTCTTTCTTCTATTTTTTATGCTTTCAAATTTTTATCATAGAAGTATTCCTATCTTTGATTTAGTTTATTCCTATGTGTTTAAGGTTCTTCTGTGCTATTTTGAAAAGAACTCTTCCTACAAGTTCTTTTTCAGCTATGGAATTGTTTGTGCATACAGGTGCCAATTAATTCATGTTTACTGATTTTGTACCACCCTGTCTTCCTATATTTCCTGTGAGTTTCAATAATCTCTTTATCTTTTAGTTCTCCTATGTATAGACCTATGTCATCTTGAGTAGGGATAATTTTAATTCCTCATTTCACATCCCTGATGGAGGCACACAATTTTTTTTTCTTATAGGAACCTGCTATCAGCTAAGTCTTGGAGAAACCTGGATTTTTTTGGGGGGGAGGTGGAAACCGTGGGATTTTATGTCCATATTATTTTCTTTTTTGGATCAATGAAATGTGTTTAGCTGGAAGTGGGTTCTATCTGGGCTTAGAACATGTAGTGCTTGCTGTCATTCCTGCAGGGGCTTTGCCACGGTTATCAAAATGATGTCCAATATGTCACTTGTTAAACTTAATGGAAGGCTGGGTTTTGAACTTCACCTATTTCCACACGTATCCACATGGTTTCCAATGCTCTTCTTTGGCTCATGATTGGATCAAAAAGAGCACAAGTAGTTGCAATTCTATAGCTTAATTCACTCCCTGCATTCCCACTGACCTCCCTTTCCCATTCATCTACTGGTAAAGCCACTACTGCCCCTGAGTTATCTGTTGCTGCTGCTCTTCTGTCCTCTACATTTCAAAAAATCCTGTTTGATATGCATATATACTCTGCTACACACAACACACACACACACACACACACACACACACACACAACCCGCTCAGTCACTTATTTGTTCTCCATATTTCTACAATGGCCAGCATCAGCCAAAAACCTGGAGGAAAATTCAGTTCTCCAATGGCTGACAGGAATCCAAAGTCTGGACCTATTCCCACTGGCATTCAGGATCTGCATTAACTGGAAAGTTGTAATCAAGAGCTTGAGCTATTTATTATACCTGCACTTTGATGTAGGTTGTGGACATTTTTACCAATAAATCAAAAATCTGCCCCACTTTCTGTATGTTGACTATGTGTCTGCAGTTTCCTAAACCAGTCAATTTTTTTTCTTCAAAAATGTGTGTTAGCATTATATGGTTTTATGAACACATTTTTTCCTTAAACTATTTTGTAGTATTATTTAACAATCATTTACACAATTCTAATATCCAATGTTATTTACATTTTTACGTGGTATATAGAAATTCACTATATGTATTATTCTATATATTACATTACTCATGTATAGAAAATCACTATGTATTATTGTGCATACTACATTACTCATGTAAGAGCAGGATAGCTATGGAGGAAGTTTAATATATGACAAAATAATCAAATCTGAAATTAACCTAATATTTCCAAATTTTATTGGATAATATTTTTTTAATTAAGAGGACCGCTTATTTCTTTAAGCTATAAATAATGAATAGGCTTCATTCTTTTACATATAAGAGAGACTGTGAAATTCATGCCTATTTAATAAAAATGTGTTAATCTTAATGCTGCAAAATACTTACTCATAATTTTGTAATACGAATGTATTATTAAAAGATTCCTAATTGAGTTGTTTAGCTATCCACACCTTTAAGAAATCCATATGTACTCCTAATTAATTAATTAATTAATTAATCCTGTTGTCTAAACCTAGCTAGCCTATTATTCTTCAAATTCTGAAAAAAATTCTAGAAATTTTATTTTATCAAACCATATATCATGGGAGATTTAGACTGATAATTTGCTCTAACAGGGATATATTTTTCATAAAACTATGTAATTGTTACTTTTTTTTATTTTTTAACATTTGTTTATTTTTATTGCAAAGTCAGATATACAGACAGGAGGAGAGACAAAGAGGAAGATATTTTGTCTGATGATCCCCTTCCCAAGTGACTGCAACAGCCGGTGCTGCGCCAATCCAAATCCAGGAGCCAGGAACGTCCTCTCGGTCTCCCACAGAGGTGCAGGGTCCCAACACTTTGGGCCGTCCTCGACTGCTTTCCCAGGCCACAGGCAGGGACTGGATGGGAAGTGGAGCTGCCGGGATTAGAAACGGCGTCCATATGGGATCCTGGCATGTTCAAGGTGAGGACTTTAGCCGCTAGGCCACCGCACCGGGCCCAATTGTTACATTTTATTGAACTCTTTCAAATATCTGAAATTTATAATGAAATATCTGCAGTACCTAAAAAAGTAAAGCAACTGGCCATGAATCATGACATGCTCTCCTTCATGTCAAACAGTGAAGTACTGAATATTTTCCTAGAGATATCTCCTGTGTTACGCCTCTAGAATCCACACTCACTAACTTTGGCAAAGCTTTTCATTTTCATTGAACTCTTGCTACAGATTTTTTCCCTCAAGATTGATTTATTTGTTTGAAAGGCAGACTCATAGAAGGGGGTTGGGTGGGGGCCAGAGAAAGAGAATATACTGTCTACTGCTTCACTCTCTAAATGGTTATAATGGGTGGAGCTGGGCTGGTTCAAAGGAAAGAGACAGAAGTTTCTGGATCAGAAGTGGGGCAGCCAGGACTGGAGTTGCTCATATAGGATACTTGCACTGCAGGTGGTGGCCTCATGTGCTCTACCACAGTGCAGCACCTCCTTTGCTTACCCTCATCTTTTGTAAAAACATGTATGTATGAATGTATGTTATAGAGAGTTCTAGAGAGAGTTAGATTCATGATTAGTCTTATATGAGTATTTCTGGTATAAACCATATACAATGTAAAATCCTAATAAATTTCTAAAGAGCTATTCTTACAGAGCTTTGATGGCTCCCCATTGCCACTTTGTGAAATTTATTTTACCTTGCATTTTGCAGCCTCAAACAATCATTACTCCCCCGAGATTTCTTAAAATATTCCTTGAAAGCATACAACAATAAATACACATTAAATATTTCCAATTTCTAGGCTATGTTGCAACTTTAGCAATTACTCACCTTTTTCCTGTTTATTTTATATCTTTCTAGAGCTGATTTAAAGTTGACTTTTGCACTAATATTGTTCTGTATACTTTCTGTTTTCAAGCAGCCATCACAAAGTTTTATCATAAAATGTTTTGCTGCAATTGTATGGTAGTATCTCTGCTTCTCCCCAGACCCTTTGAGACCAAGAACATATGTATCATTGTCATCTTTGTACTCTTTAGGCCAAATATTTTTCTGAGCAAATTAAATTATGAAGAGTGATCAGAGTTTTATTGTAATAGTTTTATCAACTAGAAGATGTGCCCAGTATAATCCTTTTTACCTTATAATCTCTGTATTTGGATACTTCTTTGGCATTAAAGTCATTATTATTCGGTGAAATTTCAATCTTAGGGGATGGCTTAGATGTTTTTGATTTTATTATTCCATCATAATTTTAACTTATCCCATTAGAATAGATTAGGAACTTTATTTTTAAAATGTTTCTATTTTCCTGATAGAGTATAAACTCCATGAGAGTAGGCACTACCTCTGTCTCTATTAACAGTGTGTCTCTGGGCCAGTTGCTGTAACCTAACATGCTCTGGGATCCCATATGGGTGCTGATTCTAATCCCGGCAGCCCCGCTTCCCATCAAGCTCCCTGCTTGTGACCTGAAACAGCAGTCAAGAACAGCCCAAAGGGGACTCATGTGGGAGACCTGGAAGAGGCCCTGGAACAGCTCCAGCTGTTGCAGCAGCTTGGGATTGAATCAATGGACAGAAGATCTTCCTCTCTGTCTCTCCTCCTGTCTGTGTATTTGACTTTGCAATAAAAATAAGTAAATAAATCTTAAAAAAAAAAAAAGCGGTGTGTCTCTGACACTTCACATTATGTCTGGTGATTAATGTAATTCATTTCACCATATGCATTTTTTCCACATTATTTCATGGAAAAATAATACGGTGTTTGGACACCCCGATTGATTTTATATTTTGACTATTGTGAAAACCACTGCAGCAAACATGGTTTAAAATATCTTTTGTAAGCATCCGTTTACTTTAATTTTAAAATAACACATACAATTTTTAAAAATTTAAAAAATAAAATAGATTTTATTTCTTTTAGAAATTACAAATTAAAAAAAATCAAAATAGATTTTAATGCATAAAATTTTAAAAATCTTAAAAAATTAAAATTTTAAAATTAAAATAAATTTTAATGCATGGAATTTAAAAAAAAATTTAAAAATTAAAAAATACTCTAGAGTAAAAAATCATAATATCCATCTCATTATTCAATGTCAGAGCATACTTTTAAATTACAAAACATAGTATAGGACTATACTTCATCATAATGAAGGGAGATAGCTCTTCTAATCATTGTGATGTGACAGCTGGTCCAGGTGGAAACTCGGAGCCTGGAACCCTATCTGGGTTTCCCATGTGAATGTTAATGACTCAACTGAGCCAATCAGCTGTGGATTTTTTAGCACCATTAACAGGAAGTTGGATTGGAATCAGAGCAGCCAAGACTGGGAATTGCGCCTTACTATGGGGTACTGCCTTGGCAGACAGCAGTTTACAATACTGCACCACTTTATGACCTTTTTTCACCAACTCTTTTTAAGAAAAATCAATTTGAAATTTTGTGGTTTATTGCAAGTGCCTGACTTTTATTTGCAGGCAGAAATCCTTGCTGGATTTGAAGGGCTTGTCTCTTGCCTTTTTAATTCTTCGTCTGCTGCCTTCCATGGGTATACATTACCCAGATGCTAAAACTAGGAGTGGAACCAGGACACAACCCCAGACATTCTGGTAGGAAATGCAGATACCTGCTGTCTAAATTGCTGTGCTAAATGCACCTCCTATTACATTCATGTATAAAAACAGAACAAGCTATCATATCACTGTTAGCCATCTATAATTCTGTAGAGGTAATACAAAGAATAATAATGAAGAACAAAGACAAGAAAATAAAATTTCAAGGTAAACTTCAGTAAATCTGCATGAGATAACTATTCACATACTTCTTTTAAATGCATTTTACTCATGGTGATCACAATCGTATTATTTTTATAGCTAAAATTAAAATCTTCAAAGCTATTTCAATCAAAATATTCTAGAGTGTTAACATTAATCAACCACCTGCTAATCAAAACAGCTGCAATGATAGAAATATGTGATTAAATTCATTGTGAAAGGATGGTTGAACATTACTACATATGATCTTAGCCGAAAGGCTAAGCCATGAATCTCTAAGAACAATTAATGGAAACGAAAACAAACAGTGACTGTAATTTGAACCTTACAATTTGTACTTACAAATTTGTACTTACAATACTGATGATGCCCTGGATTTGGTTTTCCTGTTGCGTAGCAGGAGTAGAAAATGGGACACACATGTCAAAGAAACTAGAATCAGGTGAAATGTAGAGCCACGTCTCTGGAGAAAGGATGCTGAAAAGTTTAAAACCAATGATCAAATCTAAAGTTCTGAATTCTTCCTAACGATGTGGGCAGAAGGGGAGACAATAGCACATGTATAAACCAAGTGTTACTGGCAAATAGATTAGGGAAATCTCAAATACAAGACTGTGATGGAAAGTCACAATGGTAAGAATGCTTTCTAATGTGAATCGTCCTGAAACTAGATAAGGGACACACAATTGCTAGATTAAAAGTGAACAACTGCCATATAAAATAAAGTAGATTTAAAGTACAAGAGGAAATCAAAATGTGATATACGGATGTGTGATAAAAGACAGTTTTAAATGAAGCAGTTAGGAAAATTTACTCTCAAAGAAACATGAATCACACAACCAATGAAAAGCAGAAATTTCTTTGGCTTGCATGACATTCGAGTGCCCAGGCTTGAATCTGGGTTTCAGCTTATGATTCTAAATTTCCACCAGTCCACATACTGGGAGGCAGCAGTGATGACTCAGATAGCTACATGCTCAAATAATCTGGAAGGCCCAGATTGAGTTTCCAGGTCCTTATTTTGGCCTGGCTCAATCTCAGCTGTTGTACGTATTTAGATATAGAGTATAGCAGCTCTCTATGTTGCTGTGTCTTTGTCTCTATTTCTCTGTCATAAAAAATATACTGTAAGAGAAACACACTGTAAGAGATGTAGACAGCAGTGTAAATGAATAAAGAGAATATATAGTAGCAGAGAACGAAAAGAGAGAAATACAGAATATTTAAAAGCATAAATGTTTCCAAATCTAAAGAAAGCAAGGATATTTAGCTCACAGGTGTTCTGGAGGTCAAAAAAGTCTAAATAAAGTTTCACAGCTAGAAACTTGACCTTATATTGAGGATTCCCATATAAATAAAATGTTGCTAAAATATATTAAAGGAGAAAGACTGTAAAAAAGGATCAAACATAGCCTGAAAATAATATTTCTTTAGTAATGATATATAAGACATAATATTAGGCCAAGATTCTAAAGCTGTCATTTAAGAATTCGGTGCTGTCATAACGTCATTCGAAAATGAGGAAAAGGCATTTTTCAAACATATAAAATCAAGAGTTTTCCTTCTACAGTTCTTTTTCGATAACCAAGGAAACAGAAAAGTTGCAATGCTCAAAATCAACAAAAGCCTCCGGAAGAGGTTCTCCGTCCCCAAGCACTGGGGCCATGTTTGTGTTTCTTTTTCCCAGGATATTAGCATGGAGCAGAATCAGATTCAGCGGCTGGAACAAGAACCTGAGCCCATGTGAGTTCCCAGCATTGCAGGCACTGTTTTACCCTCAAACTGCTATTTTTTTTGTTCATCTCAAAAGCTTTTAATATTATACTCTATATTGTGAAATTTTGAAGTTCAGTTTTAAGCAATGGCAATGATAAGTGTATCCTAAATAAGATAAACATGGTGAATAATTTACTTTTTCAACAGAATGTTGTTGGCATGTACTTAGATAGTTTTAGTAGGAGATACATGGCATTTATTCCTGCAGGAGGAAAGGGAATATAAATGGGAATTTAACATTTTTAATCAATAGAAAATGAATAAAAATTAACATAAAAAGAGAAACTGAAAGGGAAGTAATTGAATTATCTTGTTAAAATTGTATATATAAAATATAAAAAATCCATTTTATTGGATTAATAAAATTTAGAAGTTCATGATATGCATCCATTATGCATACAATTTTATTTTTGGCTTCAATATCTAAATGCAAAAAAATTAAATGGAAAATAAAAGATTCAATAAACCATATAAATAGCGTTCGTGTTTATCTAATTTTCACTTAAATACTGCATTGTTTATAATGTAATTTTAAAAAAGATTTATTTATTATTATTGCAAAGTCAGATATACAGAGAGGAAGAGAGGCAGAGAGGAAGCTCTTCCATCCAATGATTCACTCCCCAAGTGACCTCAATGGCCGGAGCTGAGCCAGTCTGAAGCCAGGACCCAGGAGCTTCTTCCAGGTCTCACACACGGGTTCAGGGTCCCAAAGCTTCGGACCATTCTCTGTTTCTTTCCTAGGTCATAAGCAGGGAGCTGGATGGGAAGCAGGGCTGCCAGGATTAGAACCGCTGCTGCCCATTTGGGATTCCAGCATGTTCAAGGTGAGGACTTCAGCTGCTAGACCACCAGTCGGCACAATGTATGTCAAGCACTTATGAAGTACTATGGAAGGCATAAATTTTAAGAAAGACTAAAAAAAAAAAAGCGTGGGAAATACAAATGACACAATATGATGTGAGAAATCAGTAATAAAATACATCTTAAAATTCAATTTAGAATATTGAATAGAGTGCATTGACAAGACCATTCAGCTATTACTTTTCATTTAAAATAGAAAAATAAATTTTGGAATAAAATAAAAATATATGCTGAATATTAGTACAATGTGAATTAAAATAAAAAGCCTTAATGGAAATGACATTCAATATTCTGACCACAATTAAGTAAATCACTAAAATTTATCTAAGGAAATTGATATATGTGTTTAGCATATATCGATGTCAATATTAAACATCTTACATGTATTGTGTACTCATTATATATATCACATTTGTAATGAGTATTTATGCTACACCTAGCACATTTGAGAATCCTGTTTTAACCAAATCAATATCCACTTAAAAGAGGAACAATCGACTTGGTTGAAACATATAAAACAAAATTGCTGTTGGATATCTGATATCTGTATCTTTTCTGCGGCAGTTTTGTGCACAGAAGTGAAGCATTTCATTTTCATTTGATGAGCCAATGGTTTTTGCACAGCCATGGACAGCCATGTATCACAAGTACAGTTGCGCATCCTGCCTCTATAGACAAGATGCCTAGGCCCAGAACAATGGCTCAATGGTTAAACCCTCACCCTGCAAGCACAGGGATCCCATGAAGATGCTGGGTTTTGTCCCAGCTGCTTCAGTTCCTATCCAGTTCCCTTCTTGTGGACTAAGAAAGCAGTAGAGGATGGCCCAAAGCCTGGTACCCTGCACCTATGTGGGAGACTCCAGAGAATGTTTGATCAATGGTTTCACCCAGTTTCCTCTTCTTTACCCTTCACACCCTAATTAAATGTGTAAAAATTATCAAAAGTAAAATTTGCATAATTAAAAAAAGAAGAAGCAGCAGCTCCAGGCTCTTGGCTTTGGATCAGCTCAGCTTTGGCCATTGAGGCCATCTGGGGAGTGAACCAGAGGATGGAAGATCTTTCTGTCTTTCCTCTCTGTAAATATGTTTTCCAATAAAAAATAAATAAATCTGCTTTTTTAAAAAGATACTTTGCTTGCTGATAATGTGTATTTATTAGAGTTATGTTTTTTGTTTTAATCTAGCATATCTGAATGCAAATTTTCAAGGGTTCCTAGGCATATGAAGTTATTAAGGTTTATGATTTATGTTACATTGTTGCTGAACCAGAAACCTTTTAGATTTATACTACAATGAAAATAGACACGAGACAGCTGAATAGTAATCTATAGGCATTTTAAGGTGTATAGAAGGTGGTCATATATAAACCAAAATTGAAATGTCAATGAAGTAGTCACAGGATGTGGTTAAGAACTTATATTTCTTTTAACATATTGGTTACTCAATACCATGTCAATTAATTCCATAATTTTGCAAATTGTTGTTGATGTTATGCTGGGGCTTTTAATTGCTCGGGATGATATTCTACCAGCTCTGCCTTCAGACCAGAGATGGTCTCCCCAAGAAACCATTGAATTTATCTGCACAATAAGATGCTGGACTCTATGCTTGGTATATATTTGCAATGAAACAATCTTGACTGAATTTGAACTGTAATACTGCAACAAGGTGGAGGAATCCACCATGGGGGGAGGGCATGGGGAGAGGATGGAGGGGATCCCAGAGCCTATGAGACTGTGTCACAAAACAAATGTAATTAATAATTAAAAATAATAATAAAAAAGAGAAAGAAAAAGAATATTTCCTGATGGGATCTAGTCTAGTTAGGAAAATTTGGTTACACTTATCAGATTCAAGTTCTAATTTAAGTGCATTTAGCATCTTTCATGACTTTGAAGTGAATTACCCAGTGTTTCATATCTCTTAAGTATGTTTGATTTTTAACTTCATGATACGTGAATGCCATAAAATGATATTGTACACTGTGTTAAAAAAAGATTTGTACTTGGTCAGATAAAAAAACATAAAAAATATTCTTAGGGGCCCTAGACAGTAGATTGCTGGCTAAAGTCCTTGGTTTGTATGTGCTGGGATCCCATATGAGCACTGGCCTGTGTCTTGGCCACCTGGTTTCCCATCCAGTTCTCTTCTTGTGGCCTGGGAATGCAGCTGAGGATAGCCCAAAGCCTTGGGATCCTGTGCCTGCATGGGAGACCTGGAAGAAGCTCTGGGCTCCTGGCTTCGGATTGGCTCAGCTCTGGCCATTGTGGCCACTTGGGGAGGGAATCATCAGATGGAAGATCTTTCTCTCTGTGTCTCTTCCTCTCTGCATATCTGACTTTGCAATAAAAAATAAATCTTTAAAAAATATTCCTAGAAAAATATTCTATGGTATGATTTTAAAGATGTCCAGAAGATTTGAGATTATGAATGTTGTAACTTCTTATCCTTTGGAGTATTTGTGTACATTTTAAAGAACTAAATCTATCTTAGATATTGAAAACACATTTTAATGGAGAGACACAAACTATATTTTATATTTAAAGAATTTCATTATGCAGGAATATAGATTACATGAGTACTGATGCATTTATTCTGACATTATTATTAGGATGGTTGAAGTGTTTCATATGTTCATATTGGAACCAACGTCCAGGGATGAAATTCACAGACTATTTTGTACATAAACTCAGAACCTTGCATTCTAATACTATCACTATACCTCTCCAGTATTAAGCTAAATATAAAGAAAGGTCAAACATACAATTTTTATGAGTGTCATTGGGAGCTAGATAGGTTCATTTAGCCAGTAAACCTCATTTGAATTATTTATTTATTGGAATCACATGGTACATTTGCGTTATGCTGATGGGAGTCAGACTAAATTTCCCCATGATGTTTCAAATTTCTTTCAAAGATAATACATCTCTTTCGCAATAGAGATAGTAAAATTAGGCAGACCATTTTACTGAATGTTATGGAACAAAAAATATTGATGTCCATATTCATTATGTGTATGCATGAACTTCAGTTAATCAAAATTTGCATTATCTTATTCCATTTTTTCCTTCAGGTTTTTGTCCATATTTTGAACTTAAAATTATAGGTTTGTTTTGTATTTATACCCTGCCCATACAAATGTTAAGCATAGTTTGCCTTTATTTCTTACAATTATCCCACAAGAGTATCTCTCAGTTTTTTTCCCATCTCAAATTATTTCCAAAAATTCTTAAAGAAGAGATCTTGAAGGATTTTTTTTTTTTCATTTCAACCTGTTCTGTATTTCACTTCATTCAATGAATATTTGTTAGTTGCCAAATAAGGGTTGCACATGGAAGCCATAAAAATGGGAAACACGACGACAACCCAGGCAAATGGGAAGGTCTGTTCAATAAATGCTGTTGGGACAACTGGTTGATAGCCTGCAGAAACAAAAAAATAGATCCACATCTCTCACCATACACTAAGATCAGATCTAAATGGATAACAGATCTAAACCTACATCCAGAAACCTTCAAACTTTTGGAAGAAAATGTTGGAAACACACTGCAACACTTAGGGGTAGGCCCTCACTTCCTAAAAAAGACTCCAGATGCAGTAGAAATCAAGACCAAAATAAACAATTGGGACCTCATCAAACTAAGAAGCTTCTGTACAGCTAGAGAAACAATCAACAAAGTAAAAAGGCAACCCACAGAATGGGAGAAGATCTTCGCACACGACATAGGTGATAGAGGGCTAATATCCAGAATATACAAAGAGCTACAAAACAACCAAAATGTCAAAACAAGCAACCCACTCAAGAAATGGGCACGGGAAATGGGCAGACACTTCACAAAGGAACAAACCCAAATGGCAAATAAACATATGAAAAAATGCTCAAGTTCCTTGGCAATAAGGGAAATCCAAATTAAAACATCAATGAGGTACCACCTAACGCCAGTAAGACTGGCCCACATGAATAAAAGCACCAACGACACTTGTTGGCGAGGTTGCGGGGAAAAGGGAACCCTACTCCACTGCTGGTGGGGCTGCAGGCTGGTACAGCCTCTATGGAAATCAGTATGGAGAACATTCAAACAACTCAAATTCAACATACCGTATGATCCAGCAATAGCACTCCTAGGAATATATCCAGAACACTTGTTCTATGAGAAACCAACATGCACTCCTATGTTCATAGCAGCACAATCAGTAATTGCAAAAACATGGAAACAACCAAAATGCCCATCAACAGAGGATTGGATAAGAAAGCTATGGTTCATCTACTCCATGGAATACTACTCAGCTATTAAAAAAAACAAAATGCAGTTCTTTGTGGCCAAATGGGCCAAACTGGAAACCATAATGCTAAGGGAAATGAGCCAATCCCAAAAGGTTAAATACCACATGTTTGCCTTAATTTAAGATGATATGATGTTATGTATAACATGTTATGTTTTGAATGTTATATGTTGTGTATAAACTAAAATTGAAGTATAGGTGAGGTGGTCACAGAAGGTGGCTGGGAACCCGCATTTACTTTTAACATATTGGTTACTCATTACTATGTCAATTAATTCCATAATGATGTAAATTTTTGCTGATGGTATGTTGGAGCTTTCAATTGACTGGGATGATACTCTGCTGGCTCTGTCATCAGACCAGAGAGGGTATACCTAAGAAGCCGTTGAACTTGACGGGACAATAAGACGCTGGACTCTATGTTTGGTATACGCTTGCAATGGGGGAATCTCAACTGAACTTGAGCTGTGGTTATGCAACAAGGTGGAGGAATCCACCATGGTGGGAGGGTTTGGGGAGGGGTGGGGAAAACCCAAGTTTCTATGTAACTGTGTCACATAATACAATGTAATTACTGAAGTTAAATAATAAATAATTAAAAAAATGGGAAACAAATAAACAGACAAATCAAACCAACCACGACCATTGTGCTTACATTATTATTTACTTGAGCACTTATTTTCCATCAATAAGATGCTATTTACTTCCTTTAGGGATTAGGGAGAGTAGTATAAAATTCATTTTAAATTGAGTTGAAAATAAATTTATTTTGGTGGAGATTAGTTTTAAAAACCCTGTATAAACTTTCATAACAAGAATTTTTTAAGATCTTGTGTTTAATGACTTCTCATTCACATGGATTTCAAACTTTATTTTAGCCAAATAAACCTCATTTTATTCTTAAACAAAATTTTAAAGTACCTCAGTATGCCTTAGTTTCCATATCAGAGTATTAGTTGCTTCAGAATTAAAAGCAGTTTTTCCATACTTTTCTCTAGTTCTCCACCATATCATCTAATTTTAGAGTATATGCAATTAAAATATAATTGATGATTGGTTCATCTGCCTCTTTTATGTGCCATATTTTATATTGCTTGAAAAATTTGTGCTTAGAAGTAAATCTACCTGGTACCTAAATCATGAGGTGTGTTTAGTCTCAAACCTCACCTTGGTATATACCTGCTCATGCAACCTTAGAACAGAGTGGAATATTAAAACTTCATTGTGCAACCCTGTGTTGGGTATTTTTCTGTCTGTTTATATATCTCTTTTGGAGTCTTCCTATGATGTTATTAGTTGTCTGTTTGAAGTCACTGGTTTAATAATATTTACTGCTATTATTTTGTTTAATTCTACATAATATAAGTCATCTGGTCCCCAAAAATCCACTTTACTATTTTATGTGGTAGAAGAGATCTTATATGGGCTTGAAAGTATCTATAAATATTTCAGGTTTTCATGTTAGAAATCATCGCTATTTAAATCTGTTCAGTCACTTGGAATTTACCTAAGTCTGCATCCACATGTGATTGAAGCCTTTGGTAGGTGCTTAGAGAATCATTAATCTTGCTTCAAAGGAAAAAAAAAAAGTTTTCTTTACTTCCCGGTAAAATTCTATTCACTATTTTCATAGCTCATTTCATTTCATTTCACTACTGACTGATCACACATGTGGGTGCGCGTGCACACACACACACACACACACACACACACACACACACACACACATCGTGCTCAGTGGAGCCTGAATAATTTAAAATGCATTGCAGAAAGCAAAGAACCGGCGAAAAAATACAGGTCTGAGTGGAAACTGCACTGCCAGCATCTGGGCTCTTCCATCTAGTCATCTTCTGTGAATCAACCTAGAAAAATAATACATCACCGAATGTACTAAGCCTGACATCTCTGTCTGTCTTTTGTACTGTATTTTGTTTGCAAGGAGTACTGCTTACAACATCTGGACATTTCTCTTTGTACTTGGGGTGTCTTTAAGATGAGAAAAAAGAAAGGATAGAAAGCATAAAATACCTTTTCTGGCCAGCAGTTGGTTGCCATTAATGATGAAATGTTTCTTGAAAATCTTTGAATCATGTCTATATGGTTGAAGGGCAAGAATTTGAACGTGAAATGTTTCAAACATGCGATTTTCTCACTATATTGTGTATACATATGTTGAGCTGCTGCTACTGCTACTATCTTTTGAACATTCATGGGTACCAATTTTCTTAAACATTCAAATCTATAAACATACCATGCATCTCATGGTTTTCACAAATATATTAAGATGAGTGAAATTTTTTGACTACTCCTAAAATCCAACAATACAATAATAGGTATCTACATAAAAGTAGTTTATGTCAATATAATTCAATAAATAGATTCAAAAATATGTTTCTTACTTGTTTAAGAAAGAGAGCACTTCAATCCACTGGTTCACTACCCAAGTGCCTACAATTTCTTCCAGGGATGGATCAGACTGAAGCCAGGAACCTAGAGCCTTGTTAATGGTTCCCACATGGATGGCAGGCACCAAACCATGTAAGTGGTCTGTTGAAATATGTAATGTTAGGAAAATGCACTTGTAAATGGAATTGGGGCTCAAGAACTGGTGCTCCAATGCAGAGCATGGTGTCTGAAGTCAAGTCTTAATGATTACAACAAACATCCTTAGTTTATATTAATATAAGCCATTTTGAAATATTCACTACCTTTATGATTAATAAACAAGACTAATTTATTAGACATGGTCTTCTGATAGAAGAAAACTTGACTTGCAGATTTGGCCCAAATAACTCAATTTCTTCAGTTTTTTGTTTTTTTTTGTAGAAAATGAGAGTCTATGAACTTTGGCAATTACCAGTGTATAAGAAAAGCAGCTTATCTGAAACATCTCATTAAAACATTGTGGGAAATTGCCCACTGGTCTGCCTGCTACCTGGTGGGCGTGACCTAGAGCTTATCTGCCCTGGCCTAAGGTATAACTTCCAACCCTGCATTTAAAACATGACCTCTGATGTGGTTGGAAGATCAACAGGATTAGGCATGCCTTTTATCCAATCACAGTGTCACTGCTGGGTGAAGGTACTATCTAAAAATGCCCTCTTACCCTCCCTTTTCTTAAATCTTTATAAACCTGGAACTTGGGCTGAATAAATGGACATTCCTCACCAGCTTGTCCCTGGTGCTTCTTGCGGCCGAAGGACACCATTTGCCTCACCCTTGGTGACCTCAGGACCTGCTGACAGCACTCTAAACCCCAAGAAAACACCAGCAGAATTTCAGGAAGGCATCATAAATTAAGATGGAGTCCTTGCAGTAGACTCAGGCTCTGCTAACTACCTTGTGTGTCTGCCTTTGAGACCTGTTTCTCTTGTTGAATTGCATGTTGGATTTGTATGGTCACACAAAAAGAAATCATTTCACTGAGAAAGTTTCTCAGATTAATTTACATATTAGAGCTTTGAAAGTAATGTTAATTATACATGTACTTCTGGTTCAGAGCAAATGAGAGAAGATCAAGAACCAGAATGACTCTAATGTCAACATGTATTTAAATGCACATATTTAAGTGGAGGCATGTATTACTTATTCTTCCAATAATATGGTGTCCATTGTTTAAAAATCATTGAACTGTATCTGTGTGGGTTTCCTTCTGGTGTTTCTATTCTGCTCCATTGATCTTTCTCTCTATCTTTGTGCCAGTACCACGCTGTTTTGATAACCACTGCCCTATAGTATGTCCAGAGGTCCGGAACTGTGATTCCCCCTGCTAACTTTCTGTTCTTCAGGATGGTTCTAGCTATCCGTGGTTTTTTGTGCTTCCAGATGAACCTTTGGATCATTGTTTCCAGTTCCATGAAGAATGTTTTGGGCAATTTGATTGGGATTGCGTTGAATGTATATATTGCTTTTGGCAGTATAGACATTTTAATGATATTGATTTTACCTATCCAGGAGCATGGGATGTTACTCCATCTTTTGAGGTCTTGTTCAATTTCTTTTTTAAGTAGTTTGTGGTTTTCTTCAAATAAGTCTCCTACATTTTTGGTTAGATTTATTCCCAGATATTTCATACTTTTCTCTGTTATTTTGAATGGTATCTTGCTGGTTAAGTCTTTTTCCGTCTTGGGGCTGTTCGCATACACTATGGCTGTTGATTTTTGTTCATTAATTTTGTACCCTGCCACTCTACCAAACTCTCGTACAAGTTCTAGCAGTCTCTGTATTGAGTCTCTTGGCTCTTCTACATAAAGAATCATATCATCTGCATATAGTGAGAGTTTAACTTCTTTGTTTCCCATTTGGATTCCTCTGATTTCTTTTTCTTGTCTTATGGCCTCAGCGAGTACCTCTAGAGAAACAATCAACAAAGTAAAAAGGCAACCCACAGAATGGGAGAAGATCTTCGCACACGACATAGGTGATAGAGGGCTGATCTCCAGAATATACAAAGAGCTACAAAACAACCAAAATGTCAAAACAAACAAGCCACTCAAGAAATGGGCACGGGAAATGGGCAAACACTTCACAAAGGAACAAACCCAAATGGCAAATAAACATATGAAAAAATGCTCAAGTTCCCTGGCAATAAGGGAAATCCAAATTAAAACATCAATGAGGTACCACCTAACACCAGTAAGACTGGCCCACATGAATAAAAGCACCAACAACACTTGTTGGCGAGGTTGCGGGGAAAAGGGAACCCTACTCCACTGCTGGTGGGGCTGCAGGCTGGTACAGCCTCTATGGAAATCAGTATGGAGAATATTCAAACAACTCAAATTCAACATACCGTATGATCCAGCAATAGCACTCCTAGGAATATATCCAGAACACTTGTTCTATGAGAAACCAACATGCACTCCTATGCTCATAGCAGCACAATCAGTAATTGCAAAAACATGGAAACAACCAAAATGCCCATCAACAGAGGATTGGATAAGAAAGCTATGGTTCATCTACTCCATGGAATACTACTCAGCTATTAAAAAAAACAAAATGCAGTTCTTTGTGGCCAAATGGGCCAAACTGGAAACCATAATGCTAAGGGAAATGAGCCAATCCCAAAAGGTTAAATACCACATGTTTGCCTTAATTTAAGATGATATGATGTTATGTATAACATGTTATGTTTTGAATGTTATATGTTGTGTATAAACTAAAATTGAAGTATAGGTGAGGTGGTCACAGAAGGTGGCTGGGAACCCGCATTTACTTTTAACATATTGGTTACTCATTACTATGTCAATTAATTCCATAATGATGTAAATTTGTGCTGATGGTATGTTGGAGCTTTCAATTGACTGGGATGATGCTCTGCTGGCTCTGTCTTCAGACCAGAGAGGGTATACCTAAGAAGCCGTTGGACTTGACTGGACAATAAGATGCTGGACTCTATGTTTGGTATACGCTTGCAATGGGGGAAATCTCAACTGAACTTGAGCTGTGGTTATGCAACAAGGTGGAGGAATCCACCATGGTGGGAGGGTTTGGGGAGGGGTGGGGAAAACCCAAGTATCTATGTAACTGTGTCACATAATACAATGTAATTACTGAAGTTAAATAATAAATATAAAAAAAAAATTTAAAAAAAAATCATTGAACTGAAAAGTAAACATATTCTTTTATTCTCCCCTTACTTGCTTATTATTTTATTTATACTAATGTATCTCAATTGTGTCAGCCAATATCACTGATAGCCTCTATATTTGATTTATTAAGTTTTGAGAGCAATAGCAAACTCTCAGACGTGTTTCTGTAAGAGGTTTGTTGATTGCATCAGATTGCATCATCGGGCCTATTTTCTGAAATACATGTTCACAAAGTTCTGAGTTCTGTTTTTCCCACAAACTAATCAGAGCATATAACTTAGTGAAAACAACTAGATGGAACAGCAAACAATCTTATCACATTGTTGCTTGTGCCCTGTAGTCTCTTGCTTAGATTGTATTTCTATTTGTACCTTTTACTTGCTTCACTTTTACCACCTTTGATGTCATTCAAATTAAATCACATTTAAAATCACTGAAAATTTGAAGTGTGTGTTCTGGATGAGTAAGTATACCTCAAACAATTCTTCTCACTGAAATAAAATCCAAATCCCAGATAGAATGGATGAAGTAGAGAAATCAGAGGACCCCAAAAAGTACAGGGTATCAGTATATTAAGAATGAAGATCAGAATTTCAAAACTTAGTTACATGCAGCCTGTGGTGACTCACAAGGGTTGCCATTCAATTTCTGATGTCATCAAACCTTGAGTAAAGGTAGCCCAGTGGTAGTGATTGCATACCTGCAGCAGATTGGAAGGAGCACCATAAGAGCTATACTTTTTAATCTGCAGAGAGCAAGAAAAAGAAATAGTCAGAGGGTTGTTTTTATTTTTTTCTTTCCCTCATTCTCTCCTGCTCCAGTTTCCAAGCAATGCTCTGGGGAAGTGATAGCAGCACAGTTATGGCAGGTGCTCTGTGCAGGACCCTGACCTTTTTAGACCAGGGATATTTCTCTCTGGTAAGAAAAAATGGGGTTCTAAGTCCCTGAAGTAAATCTTCATTGATTTTTCTGCTCTTTGTCCTCCTATCATTTAGTGCTGAATACAAATACACTTTCAGGGATATTTGAAAAGGCGAGAAACCAGGGGTCTTGCCAGAATACAGAAAGGGAGCCACAGGGAAATACATCAGTACAAAGAGGGAGATCAGCAGAAATTTTATACATTACGCATGATCTCTGGGGCTTACCTCCAAAGTGAATATGTGTCTGCAAACAATATTCCAGATATTTCAAAAGCTCAGATACTGGATTGTCTTCGTCTCAGTCCAGATTGCCATGGGGTAGAACAAATGGGAACTGATTTGAAGAGCAATACAAATAGTTTAAAAAAAAAGAGAGACACTGCAAAAAGGATCCATAGGCAGAATCTAATCAGTCATATTACCAAAAGAAAAGTAAAATTGATATTTTTTTGAGATTTAAATAAGACCTGGAGTTGAATGGCGTATCAAAAATATCCACAATGCAATACCAAATTACTGAGTTTGGAAGCAGAGGAATTCAAATAGGCACAGCACATTTTATAGTATAAAATTTCCATGAAGTTTTCAAAATACCACTGCTCAGCCAGAAGGTGATTCAAATGCTGGGATTGCCAAACATGGCAATGAATTAACTGTTATAAATGTGCTCCACCCAACTAATAAATTACAGAAGTAACCTGAACTTACTGTGACATTAAGCACTAGACAAATTTTTTCATTGTTTCTCAGTTCAAGACAAATTTAATGTACCAAGTTAACTAGAAGATAATGTTTAAACTATAAATTTAACAGAGTAAGGCTAAGTGACAAAGAGTAACAAATGAAGCCGTTATAGCCACACTGGCTTAAACTAAAGTGCTATTCAGAATAAAAGTTTCACATTGGCTTCTTACCTACTGAGACTTTGTAAAGTGAAAGAGAGTTTACTTACAGATGTACTAGTTAATCAAATATGACATTATTTGAAACAATACAGTTTTGTTTAATAAGAGTAGCAGACATTCTTTTCTTCTCTTGTATCCTGTTAAACAGGTATGGCAGCCAAGGGGCCAAGTTCAGGTGGTGGAACACTTTCATGGAAGTTGAAAGCGAAGAACATACTTCTCACATACACAAAGAGCATTTAGAAGAAGAGGAAGTAGGAAGAGGAAAGTAGCAAGAGAGGGAGGAGAAAGATGAAAAACAAAAAGCTGCTGTACAGATTTCATGTGACCCAGAAATCTAGGAAGCTGATAGATGGCTTTGTATAGGAAAGAGTTGTCAATATCTAGCATAAAGGAGTAGCTATTGTGGTGCATCATGCTGAGACTGAGATGCGCACACCCCATATCCTGTACCAGCAACTCTGCTGCTGAGCCAGCTTCTGCTCCAATGTCCTACTAATACACCCAGGAAGCAGCAGGAGATGTAGGAAGTGTTTGGGTCCCTACTATCCATTTGAAAAACATGGAGAGTTCTGGGCTTCTGGTATGGTCACAAAACAGTCCTGATTTTTTTGGGTATTTGTGGGAGTAAGCTACTAGACAGGAGATTCATCAGTGAGCTACCAGATTTTCTGTAGTGGTCTTTCTGGTAGATTAAAAGACATTATAGGAGGAAAGAAAAAAACAAAGAAGGCAGGCAGGCAGGAAGGAAAGAAAAGAAAAGAAAAGAAAAGAAAAGAAAGAAAGAAAGAAAAGAAAGAAAGAAAGAAAAGAAGGAAGGAAGGAAGAAAGAAAAAAGGAAAGAAGGAAGGAAAGAAGAAAGAGAAAAAAGATAAAAATTTGAAGAAAGAAAAGAGAAAAAAATTCACTTTGGGATCTGATTCTCATATTTGTTCATGTTTATACTCCAGTGGATATGTGATCTTATGGCCTGTTTATTTTTTCTTGTTGGATATTATAATTAGTGGCAAATTAAGCTTGTTAACATAGAGTAGGTTAAAATGATGACTTGAAAATTCTTTTGAACACAGGGAAAGGAGGGAGAGGACTGGGATGGGGAATCAGGGATCAGAGGAAAGTGTGTTTGTCTCCTTGGAGATGTGGCTATAAAGTGCATGGAATCTGTCCTCATCATATTAAGTTTTTTTTTAAAGACACGGAAACATGTTCAATTATTTTTTATTCCTTCCTACATCTATGTCTTGTTATTAATTCAGGGGAGGTACTGAAGAATCTGACCCACAAAGGACAATCAAACCATTGGTGTACTAATAGGTGGGTGGATTTTTGCTTTCTGCCTTTGCAACATTATGTTATAGTTGTGATTGATTTTTCAGCTAGGGTCCCGGAAAAAGAAAGAAAAAGGAGAAAAGTCAGGTAAAATAAAAGCAAACAATGAAATCCATCAGTGTTCAGTAAAGCTGCAACTGATTCTCAGCATTCGTTTAGCATGAAAACTGAATGCTATAAAATTTGAGATTTTTAGGAAAGGTTCCTTTTGAACAAATAGTGACAAATCTAACTAAACGATCAAAAAAGAGTCAATGGATTATGAGAACATATATATGGATTGCTGTGGAGTACAATAAATTTTTAGATATTTAGGTATGTGAATACTACTTTAAGCATAACAAATGCAGGAACCATTCGTAAAACTCATTACAACATAATTTCTGTGTTTTTTGTTCATTTTATGTTGTGTATAGATGATGAATAGCTTTGAAATGATAGCCTTTCATGTTAATCAAGCACTATTTTAATGCACTAATGAAGAGTAAAAGTGAGGGATATGTGTTGTTACTAGAATACAAACATCTAACATTCCAGAAAGTTAATGCATCACCATAACATTGTTTATTAATAATGAGTCATTATCAAATCAGAATCTCTTTGCTTTTGAGGTTAGCATCTCATACTTTATATTCATTTAATAATATAAAAATGATGCTAGGAATTAAATAGCACAAAATGTTACAAAAACAAATTCAAGTGTAAATGATTCATAACTTATTATTATGAGCTGAACTAAACAGTAAATGTGTGCCCTTCAGCAAAGATGAATGTGATATCAGGAAAATTTGTAATCAAAGGTAACTTGCCGTACAAAAATTAATCTATGTGGGAGAATACTGATTATAAGAGAAGGTCAAAATCTTCATGAATCACTCACATAGCTTATTTGAAGACACCAAAAGTTATGAAAATAACGTTGAAAATATTTCAGTTCAGAGCTCCAGAAATTGTCATGACTTGGGTATTGGATAGCTGTTGATATCCTCTGCTCTGAATTTATCCTAAATTTATTTATTAATTTTGAAGTTAATATTACAGATAGGGCAGTGTCTTCCATCCTCTGGTTCACTCCTCAAGCGGCCACAATGGTTGGGGATGAATCAAACTGATGCCAGGAACCAGGAGCATCATCTGGGTCTCACATGCGGGTGGTAGGGTTCCAAGTAACCGGACCGTCTTTATATGTTTTTTCCCCAGGTCATTAGAAAGGAGTGTGACAGAAAATGGAGCAGCCAGGATGGGAATGCCTGCATCATAGTTGGTGCCATTATCTAATATTCCACAGCACTGGCCCCAGAGGTCTGATCTCCTGTTTTTTTGTTTGTTCATTTTGTTTTTGTTTTTTAAATTTTCTTCATTCTGAACTTTATTGTTTTTTCTTGCTAATCCAGGCCGTGAAAGATGCAGTGTTCCCGAAGGAAACTGAGGTATTTGGAGATGGATATTTTATTATCAGACATTCTGTATTTGATTAAACTTATCAAGAATAAGTTTCAGAAACAGTTAAATTTTGTGGTAAGTATCTCAGTTTAAGCATTGATTTAGCAAAGGGATTTTCCTTACTCCTTCCACAATCCCCTCCCCCTCACTGAGTTCCCCAATATCATTACTATTGTATAGTTCTTCATAAACAATCCTATGTCCATCATTGTGGCATGGACAATGGCAGAGAGTCCAGCATCCTATTGTCAAGATATAGTATACAGTTTCATTAGAAGTTCATATTTTGTCTGAAAGTAGAGATGCATACTGCATTGTATCTTCATATCTGGATATGATAGTACCCAACGAAGTTTTTCTTTGTCTTTGAAAACAAAACTTCATCTTTTCTTTATACTCACACATGATTGACCACTATTTTTTTTACTACTTTGTGTGCTTCTTTCTCTTTTTTAAAGATTTAGTTGTTTTGACTGGAAAGTCAGAAACACAGAGAGAAGAAATGACAGGCAGAAATAGTTTACTAGTTTACTCCCCAAGTGGCAGCAATGGCTGGAGCTGAGTCAATCAGAAGCCAGGAGCCAGGAGCTTCTTCTGGGTCTCCCATTTGGGTGCAGGGTCCCAAGGCTTTGGACCATCCTTCACTGCTTTCCCAGGACAGAATCTGGTAGGGAAGTGGAACAGCTTGGACATGAACTAGCGCCAGTATGGGGTCCTGGTGGATGCAAGGCAAGGACTTTAGCCACTAGACTACCCTTGGACCTGTGCTCGTTTGTTTTACATTCATGTTTTTCTGTGTGTGTGTGTGTGTGTGTGTGTGTGTGTGTGTGTGTTCTCTCTTTCTGTATCTCACTTACTTCGGTGCCTAATAAAGGTACCCTGCTTTCTATTGTTCTTTGAACCAACTTTTTCATTTAATAATTTGTTCTGAGAATTCTTAAAAAAAAAACATTGTCACACTTGAATTATTGATCCAAGTAGACTTATTTTAATTACCCATCCGCAAAATGGATATTTTTTGTTTTTCCTAAATATCTATACATTTTTCGAACATAATTTCTTAAAAGGCTACATATTTCTTCACTCATAAAGTATATACAACTTTTCTTTTGAGTTGGGGTCTTTTCTCATTATTTCTTACTCTTTTGTTGGTCAACAGTATATTCTTGGATATCAGGCATGCAGTTTCATTAAAAACTCGATGATATACATTCAAAATAGGCTTTTTATTCATAATCATATATTCATGGTTCATTTTCTTATAGTTCTGAGTAATAGCTCATCGTGTGTATTATAGTTTAATCACCACTTGTTTACTAAAATAATCTTTGCTGTTTCTAATTTGTGACAACTATAAATAGCTGTGTATATCATATTCTCTGATAGTAGTCTACTTAACTATGTTTCTTCTTTCATGTTTACCTAAGCATTAATTCATCTTACTTTTTAGATGGAATTTAATATCAACACATGCAGTAATGTTGTTTTTATTGGGGTTATGCTTAACTGATAAGCTATCTTGGAGTAATAAATATATTTCTGTTGCTGAGGTATTGTAACATTAGACAAGCAATAGCTTTTAATTCTTCAACTACATTTGATAATTAAAGCTGGCTTAGCATTTCCTCCTTTTTTTTGAGAATTTCGGTAAGTTCATTTTAAATATTTTTGTAATTTCTGCTGCTATTATAAATGCTTTATTCTCTTATACCTTCTGAATGTTTGTTCATAAGATTGCTGATGTCCTACAAAAACAAATTCACAAAAAGATTACTGATGCCTGTGTTTATTCTTACACTTTACCTGTTGAAAACTCTGTAACAGTCCTTTCATTTACAACCTATTTAACTGGGACCTATGCAATGGTGTAGCAAATAAATCTGCTGTATAGGATGCTAGCATCCCATATTGGTGGAATGTCAGCTCCCTTTTCAACCCAGTCCCCTGTTAATGTGCCTTAGAAAACAGTGTCAGGAAGCTGGTCCATGTTTGTGGAATCTCTGCAGCCATGTAGGAGATAGGAAGCAGCTCCAGAATCCTGGATTATGCCCTGCTCAGCTATCGCTATTGTGCTCATTTTGGCAATGAACCAGTAGATTTTCTCTCTGTGCACATGGGTGAGTGCATGCATGTGTCTATGTTTCCTCCCCTATAACTCTTCCAAAAATATTAGCAAACCCATAAAATGATTTAATTTTCTGATGGATCTTCAGCTATTTTTTTTAAAGATTTATTTATTTTATTACAAAGTCAAATATACAGAGAGGAGGAGAGACAGAGAGGAAGATCTTCTGTCCGATGATTCACTTCCCAAGTGAGCTGCAATGGCCAGTGCGCATTGATCCAAAGCCAGGAACCAGGAACCTCCTCTAGGTCTCCCACACAGGTGCAGGGTCCCAATGCATTGGGCCGTCCTCGACTGCTTTCCCAAGTCACAAGCAGGGAGCTGGATGGGAAGTGGAGCTGCCGGGATTAGAACCGGCGCCCATATGGGATCCTGGCCCGGTCAAGGCAAGGACTTTAGCTGCTAGGCCACGCCGCTGGGCCCAATCTTCAGCTATTTTTCTGAAAAGAATTATTTGTGCTTGTTACTTCTTTCTTTATAGCTGAATTTTATTGCCCACCAGCTCTAAATGGTTATAATTGGCAATCTCTACTGCATAAGAAAAGCTAATTCGTAAGTAAATAATAAACACATAAGCAATAATTTGGATACAATGTGTATTCAATTCTCCAATTTCAAAAAAATCCAATGATTAATTTGTACATACAGCTCTGTAAAAATAGTGACCTCAAATTGCATAAAAGATAATTGCACAGAAGATGCACACTTAGTTTCATTGCGAACACACATATTTAATAGAGTATCTGCTTTCAAACAGCAATCTTGGTAGAGGATGTGTTCTGTGCATGCATGTCTAGAACAAGTGGAAACAATATGGTCTGATTTGAGTGTTTCTGGAAAGCTTTGGAGCTGAAAAGATGAGCTATGGACATACAATTTTAGGTCATATTCTGTCATATACTGGGTATCTAATGGATATCAAGAGAAAGTAGTTTGTGTCCCTAATAAGACATGCTGCATTTTCAGAATTTATCTTGCATACATTTTCAAGAACCATTAATCACTCTCACTGGTCATATGTATGTACTTACTTTTGACTACATAGGTTTCTGGAAATTCAAACAGAAAATCAAGATGTATTTCCAACCTTGGCACAAATGTTTTGGCATAAGGGCTTAGAAATGACTTTGGCAATAATATGAAAGATATTATCCTTAAATGTGAGCAGCAAGCCACAGAAATGATTTCCAAGCATGTGATCTAATGTTAAAGGACAAATAGTGAAGTGAATGAGTGTAGAACATCTGCTGTCTCAGCTGTCATTTCAAAGGGAACTTGATGACCACGCTTTCAACATGTGAGCCAAAATGTTCTCAAAGTTAGATTGAAGGGAAGGTCATGGGTGAAAGAAGAAAAAATAATTGACAGCAAAGTCGAGTAAAGAGAAAGGTAGAAGAAGGATGCTTAAGAGGTTAGAGGCTATATCATCAGTATGCATGATACATGCAAGGGATTACTTATCCAGTATTTCAATCCCCTGAATGCCGTAAGAAGGCACAACTGCTCTAGGCTGAAGACAGAAGCTAAGAATAGAATCCACATCTATCATGCAGATAGCAGAGACACAAGATTCTGATCCATCACTTGTTGCCTCCTAGGGTGTAAATAGTAGGTTGAAAAAGAGAGTGGAGTTAAAACTTGAATCATTAACCAAGAAAAGATAGAAGATGGAGTAGATCAATCAACCACCTCAGCTATATGTTTGCAGCGAAAAACTGGACAAGGGAAAACTCTAAGATGGACTATGTCGATCAGTGGACTCTGCACCAGTCTCATCGTACCTGGATTGTTGCTGACCTAATTGATTGAGGTGACGCTCTGCTGGCTCTGCCCTCAAACCTGAGAGGGCCTCCCTAAGAGGCTGTTGAACTTGACTGGACAAGTGGGATGCTGGACTCTGTATGGTGTGAGCTTTTAATTAGGGAGTCTCGGCGGAACTTGGGCTGTGGTTATGCATCAAGGTGGGGGGACTCACCATGGGGGAGGGGTTTGGGGTGAAGGGGGGAGAATCCCAGTACCTATGAAATTGTGTCATGTAATACACTGTAATTAATGAATAAATGAATAGAAAAAAATGATTAAAAAAATAAAAATTAAAAAAAAGAAAATTAGTGAATCTTAAAAAAAATAACTTGAATTTGTCTTTCTAATATGGTATGTGGGTGTTCCAAATGACTGCCTAAAAACTGCTAAGCACCAAGCAGAAAAATGTCATTTTTGTTTGTAAGAATTCCAGAGTCAATTTCTGCTTGAAAGTAGCACAATGAGGAAAAAAAAACATTTATTTATTTGAAAGAATGTCAGAAAAAGAGCAAGAGAAAGAGATTTTGCATCTTTTGGTTTATTAAAAGGCTGTGACAGCCAAGGTTAGGCCAAACCAAAAGCAGTAGTCAGGAGCTTCGTCCAGATCTCCCACCTAGATAGCATGAGCCCAAGTACATAAGCCAACTTGCACTATTTTTACAGACACAGTAGCAGAATGATGGATCAGAAGCAGAGCAGCTGGTACTTGAACTGCTATTACAATATGGAATGACAGCACCATAGGTGGTGGCTTCACTTGGGCCATAAGAGCAGTGCCCAATGCCAATGTTCTTGAATATACTGTCATTCATGCCATTTTCACTTTAATCTCCCCACTTACTTCTATTGTAATTAGTTTGGAGAAATATTACTATTTGTAAGCCTTGTGCTCAGCTTAAGTGCTAGAGTGATGCATAAACAGACAAAGCGTGATATTCCAAATGTAGTGAATTAGACAAGGACTTAAACAATCATGTTAGGATGGGGTTTTAGCCTTATGATTAAGAAGCCTACATGCCACAGCGAGATACTTGGATTTGATGCCCAGATTGGCTGTTGAGTACAAGTTCCTTCCTTCCTGAAGGACACTGATAATGGTTATGTGAGATAGCTGGAATGTTTTCTGACACCTGACTTCAGCCACAACCCATCACTATTATGGCCATTTGAGGAGCAAATCAGAAGATGTGAGCATTCACTCAAATAAACAGATACATAGATGATAGGTAAGAAAGGCAGGAGATTATACCAATGAACAGAAAGTTGCAAATACAATTTCTTTACAATATATCATTTCTTTACAATAAATATTGTATATGACTGTGGTATTGAGTTAATGCTCTAAGAAAATGTGACCTGACATTAAATTGAGACTTGAATGATGAACAGGAAATAGCCACGTAGAGAGTAAGGATAAAAACATTGTGACAGAGGAGAACAAAAGGTTATGAAATAAAAATGAGTTAGGCGATTTCACTTTGAAAGGCTTGTATGCCTGGAACATGTGATAAAAGAGAAAGAGCAGTGTGGATTTAGAATGCAGTCAGAGGTCATGTTCTGGAGAACGAAGATAACCTAGTGGAATTTCTATTCTAATTTCAATTTAAAACACTAATAACTTTAAACCACTCTAGTAGCTTAATAAATTATAAAAGAAGCTCTTCTCTGCCTTTCGGCTAAGCTCAAATGGCAAAGTATTCTCTGAAATACATCAGAAGTATGAAGGAGTACTGATTTGTAATTTTGTAGATACAGACAGGGAGATCAGCCCAATGCCAGACAATTTGGAATGGAGAAGAAGCAAAATATCACGGTTAGAAGAAAATTTACATCTAGCCAATGGTTGATCAAAGAGCCTCTGCACACACACTTATGGAAATGATTGTGTACAGGAATATCCTTTCATTAACATTACTGTGGGAAACATTGTTACATAAATAAAGTTAATAACATTTAGTGATAAAATCCACCTAATACAAAAATAGCTAGACTGTTTCAATGCTGTCATGAGAAAAGTATTAAAGAAATCTTTATTTTTTGCAAAAAATTTATAACCTAGTCTCTTGCTGGCAAGAAGTTCATACGAATTTAATAGTGAGAATGTACACAAGAGTCATTCAAATGTTTTCCCAATTCTAAAACCAAAGTTGAGAGAGAGATTACTTAATTTTGCTTCCTATGATTATATGCTTAACTCTGTATATTAAAATGGAAAAGAAAATATTTTAGTTATTTAACTAATGAAATGAATTCTATAATAACTGCTAGTTGTATCATTTGGCCTTCTCTAATAATATTTCAGTAAACAGAAGCTAGTTTATTAGTATTTAGGTTGTAAATATACATAGATGATTATCTAGACATTTCATCTCAATTAAAAGAATAAAAATCTGCAATATCTTTTCAGCATTTAGTATATTTTCTCTTAAAATTATAACTTTGCTTTGTATTTTCCAATGGTTATAGCAAACTTCTATACTATCATACATATACCTACATGTATAAAGTCAGTAATGCTCTTCAAATAATTGTAAGAATAAGTGGGATTGAAGAAAAATCAATCACATGCATTGCAATTTACCATTCATCTATTGTATTGATTAAACAAAGCTGCATTCACAATACCACACTTTCATGCTGAGGAATGCTATCTGCTATGCTAACCATTACATTTCTAAGGATGATCACTAGACTTTTGAAAAATCTAAATTGCTTCAACCTTAAAATGTGCTAACTCAATCATTAACATCAAAATAGTGCATTTTTAAATACTGGGTTTCACATGAGGGAACTCAAGTAGTATTTTTTCCTCTGTTCTAGCCATAAATTGAAGACACACCCTGACTGTATCATGCAAAATACCTTACCTCTATCTCTCATGTATAGTGCACAACATCCAATATAAGTTCCAATTCTACTCCTTGCTGCTTCACTTTTGATCCATCACCCTGCTAATGCACATGAGAAAGCAGATGTTGATCCTAGTGACTTGGCCCTTATCAGGAAAAAAGGATACATAAATGGAGTTCCAGGCCTCTGTCTCCATCCTGACCCTTCATCCTGTCACTTGTAGCCCTTCAAGTGAGTGAACGAGAGTGAACAAGAGGACAGAAGAAATTTGTTTCTCACACTCACTAGCTCTACCTTTAAAAAAATGATAAATAAATAAATAAATATTTTTAAAATGTGCTTTGATTGCTGTTCCACAAATCTTCCTCAAATATTTGCATTGGAACCGGAAGGAAGGGATACAGAATGGTAGCTAAGGTGGTTGTTAGGGTGAGATTCAGTAGCAAGTTAGATGACCACAAAACTATCCTAATCATCAAAAAATACCTTTATCCATTTTCACATAGAACGTAAGCCCAAAGAGTATCAATTTGAGAACAAGTTTCATTAAGAAAATGGTGGAAATGCAGATAGTGTCTCCTGGAACTTGAGTTGTCACATGCAGGCATTGAAAACAATGGTCAAGAACAAACTTAGAGCAACACAGAAGTCCAGGATTGTATTTCACATAGCTGGCATGTAATGTATTTCACCTGGAATTTCACCTGCTGGCATGGATGTGGGAAGAAAGGTACCCTCCTTCACTGCTGGTGGGAGTGTAGGCTAGTACAACCACTATGGAAATCAGTATGCATAGTGCATGGAGAATTGCAAATAAATTTGCATTATGACTCAGCTATCCCACTCCTAGGAATATACCCAATAGCAACAAAATCTGCATATGAGAAGGGGATCTATAATCCTATATTTGCAGCAGCACAATCTACAATAGCAAAGACATGGAAACAAACCAGTTGTGCATCCAAACAAGAGTGGTTATAGAAACTGGTACATCTTCTCCATGGAATATTATTCAGCAATTAGGAAGAATGAAATTGGGCCATTTACAATTAGGTGGTCCAAACTGGAGACCATTATGCTCAATGAAATCAGTCAATCGCAAAAGAACAAATACCATATGTTCTCTCTTATATAAGGAAACCATTATGGAAAGTGTAATTTCAATAACCCGATCCATACTGCCATTTTTTTTTTCTGCTGCATCCCATGTATTTTGATGTTTTTTATTTCAGTTTAATTTCTTCCAATTTTTTTCTTTTCTTTTGTGGAATTCATCACTGGTTCATGGATTACATGATGGCATCATTTTTCCCAAGAGATTTTGTGTTTCCTTTTTGTCACCCATGTGTTTGTTACTTAGTGGTGTTTTTTTTTTTTTTTCCCAATGGTGCTGTAATTTGTTGTTATTGTTGTGGCTACTATTCTAATTCATACCTGTTGTCAACTTTGTTTTATGGCTTCTCATTTATGGAAATGTAGTGATGGAGAACTTGGGTCTACCATATCCAGATGTGTGGGTACAATGCAACGTGCATCCCTACTTCCAGAGGAAAAATGGACTCCCAATGAAACTGTTGGAAATGTGTAGACAATGGAATGCTGCACTGTCTGACACTGTACCAGCAATATTGTGGCACACTTAAATAAGAGACTGGTTGAATTATGACTCCTTATGAAGGACTATATTATTGTATCAATGTGGGAAAAACCTGTCGGGGGGTGGGAGTTGGGGAAGAATCCCAAACAAAATAAAATAAAATAAAAGACAGGAGATGGGAACACAGAAGTCCAGGAATGTATTTCACATAGCCAGCTCAAAAAAAAAAAAAATAAGGCTAATAACAAAGCAAAACCAGTTATTATCAGTCTTAAGAAGATAAACTTTGTGAATGAAGGCAAAGCTAACAGAGTGAATAAAGCTTTTGTAAATATTCAAAAGGAACTTACACACTTCTCAAAGGGCTTTTTCTGGAACATCTACACAAAGAGTTGATTCCTCAGCAGAGTCATGAAAATGAACCTGTAAATGCTCATGAAGCTGCAAGATTAATGATTAAGTTGTAATGCAATGGTGATGTAAATGAATTCCCCCCCAAAATCAATAAATTAAATATTGTATACAAAAATAGAAAGAAAATGGAGTACTATAATGCAGTTCAAACACAAGAGTGGGCATTTGGATCCCTCAAGAAGAGAAAGAGAACTAAATGAGATACAAAATAATTATGAAATAAATATGAAACAATGACTTCTTATAAGTTAATCTCATAAATCACACTGTTATTAAATAGAAAAATGAATTTTACATTGTTAAATTCTCTAAAATATGTTTAACTTTAGTGATATTAACCATGACTGCCAAGAACATAAATTATTGCTAATTTTCAGATCATGAATACCAGAGCTTTTTATATCATCTCCTATAATGCATTTACCTAAATATGAATCTGAGATGCTGAAAAATATTTCTGTTATCAAGCATCAGTGATCTGTATTTTGGAAACTGCTTTTGTGCATGCAAGCATATAGGTTGATGCAGTGTAGAAGGACATTTAATATGAATTGATAAGTGAAAAGAACATTTTTGTTGTTGACACCTTCAGTGTACATTTTTCTCTTTATTGAATAATATGTCAACATGTTTTATGTAAATGATAATTTTGTTAACATAATGGACAACCATAATATCAAAAGTAATAACCTGTTTACTTATAAGTAGGGACAGATAGGAGAACAATTAGGAAGTTTATACTTGATAAACAGATTCTGATACAGCAAGAAAAAAAGATGAGAAGCTTATTTCAAACTCTATCAGAAATATGGAAGCTAACACATATTCTCAAAATTCAGTTTTAGATTTGAAAATATCAAGTTCATCTAAACTAAAGTGAAATAAACACTATAGCAGAAACTCAAATGACAGCCCTTACAGATGTGTGCTAGCCTTTCTTGATCATATGGAGCTTCATAATTTGTACCAGGTTAGCATTTTGTGCATACATATGCCAGCAAAACACATGCCCGGCAGGTGGCTTAGTGCATTTTAAACTATTTTTATTTGAATCCTGCAATAATCCTCTTACGTAAAGATTTGAAAGGAAGTGGAAAACATCCATTTCTGTCTATTATTTCACATTTGTGAGAAAAATGTGAACCAGAAACTGCTAAAATCTTGAACACATACTATTCACTAAGGAATCTGTGTCAATTCTCTTTTCAACCTCACCTTAGTTGCACACATTTAGGTACTTCTGTCTCAGATGTTACCTCCTGGCTCCTGGCTCCTGGCTCCTGGCTTTGGGTCGGCTCAGCTCCAACCATTGTGTCCACTTGTGGAGCAAGCTAGCAGATGGCAAATCTTTTTCTCTAATTCTCTTTCTCTGTAAATCTGTCTTTCCAACAAAAATAAATAAATCTTTTAAAAAATATGTTGGGTTTATATTTTGGTTTTAACTTAGGGATTATTTTCTATTCTGTTCTGTTGATCTACGTGTTGGGCTTTATTCAAGGGCTATGTTGTTGTTACTGTGAATTTTCACTATGGTTTAAAAGCAGATATCATGGATGCTTCCATTCTACAGAATGCCCAAAGTCTGTATTAATTAAAGGAAATTAATTTACCTTGATTTTTAAAAAATATTTATACTAAAAGTAGAATGAGAAAGCAGAAGAAATAAATAACCACGGCATATATTCCATCAGTTTTTCACTTGCAAATGGCCACATTGGCTGCGAATGATATAAGGTGAAGCCAGAGCCAGAAACTTCATCTGGGTCTCTCAAATGAGTAACAGGAGCCCAAGTACTTGCTATCATCATCTATTGCTCTTCTAGGCATGCTAACAGATAACTGAATCAAAAGTTGAGCAGATAGTCTTGAACAAGCACTCTGATGAGAGAAACTTATGTTTGAAGCAGCAGCTTGACCCACTGTTCCACAATGCAGTCCATAATATGATTTTCTGTGTTTAACTTTTATAGTGTTACAATTGAAATCATGATGATATGTCATTACACAAATAGAAGAATAAAAATATTATAATAAATACTAGCTATTTTCTAAAATTCAATAAAATAATTCCCAAGTGAACAGTAAGCATGACTACCTCACAAATTCAATTTCATAAAGGGAGTAAATTTCACTTCATAAACTATTTAAAAGAATGGATATGTGTGGAAAACACAATTAAAAAGAAACAATCCTTGCAAGGCATCACGATTTATAAAGTAGAAGAGAGAATGCATTATAATCATGAAGGATTTTGTCAGGAAAATGGTTAAAGATACTATTAAAGCCATATTAGAATATCTAATATGAAAGCTAACAAAATAAATGTAATAATAAAAATTAAAAATATGTTTCTACTTTAGACTCTGTGAATGCCTTGAGCTCTCATATTATTTTCTAAGTGGTAATTCAACATATGAATAATCCTTTGGAAATATTTCATTACATTAAACATAGTTACTTCATCGTTCAGAAATTCCACTGTTAGATTTTTATTTATATTTTTCATTTTCATTTTAATTTAAAGCCTACATCCACCTGAATATTTACCTGAATGCTTAAAATAGCTTGACGTGTGATTTTCCTAAAAAAAAAAAAAAACCTCAAAACAGCCCAAATATTTCCCCACAGATAAATAAAAAAGAGATATTATGAAAGAGTCATTATTCTTTGTCTTCAGGGTGAGAACATGTGGACCCACAGGGATTTTCTCAAGAAAATTCTTCTTTAGGTTCCTTAAACACCTGTGATCAATAATCCCTTCGTGTAGTGCAACCTCATGGCTCTGGTATTACCCAGAGTCACTGAAAACCCAGCAGTGTGCCTAAGCTCTAGTCACTGATAATGTTATAAGCATGTGATTTCTCAAACTCCACGTCGTTTCAAACACCCAGAGTAGCTTCTGTTTTTCGTAGTAAATGCTGCCCTATACAAGCCTATATTATCTTCTTTTTACAAACATATATCGAGGGAATTTTAGAAATGCTAGGGGCAATGATGTGATGGAATTGTGAAATCAGTACCTATAAAATTCCATTACCCTGAATTTCTACTGCTTTCCTTTAGAATTCCACTGCTTTAAAAATAATAGAGTAACTGAGCATCACAATGTGAATATTGCATGAGTTATGCATATGGGAAGAAAGAAATCATTTTCCCTCAGTACTCCTCTAAGAGTGTTACAGAAATAAAAAGTAGAGACATTGAATTTTGAAAAAAAGCATTAAATATTGAATGGGAATATTGAATAGGATTACAAATTCATTCTTCTGCAATGACAGATATTAATTCATATAATATGATGACCATTAAGAAGTTTAACTGCCTTGGGAAGGAAAGATGATGTTTCTGATTATTATTATTACTATTAATATTATTATTATTGAGAGCTAGGAAGTAAATAGGGTTGAATCCATGGATCAACATGCCACTGGGAATTAAAGCAACACATAAGGATTCAAATGGAACACTGATGAAATGAACAGCTTTGGAGAAATCTGCTCAGTGAATTAAGCCAATTTCAAAAGGAAACATATGATATGTTATCTCTGATATAAGATAACCTTCATGCAGAATATAAGATCAACAGATATTTAGGTAATCATGCATGTACATATAGTGATCTGGAGGGACTGTGTAATTAAGACTATCATATTGCGATGTGAAGATGCAATGCAGTATGCATTTCTACTTCCAAATCTGTGGGAGAATGTCCCTGGATCTCTATCTGCTCAGCCCACATGAGACACCTTTGGCACATGGCACACCTTGTCCTGGGGAACACTCTGACAGGGGTCTTTGCTAACCAAGACTTCAACCTGGCCTGTTCGCTGGGCATGCAGTGAGAGCAGTAGGCTCTACCCAGCCTCTCTTCTCTGTCCTTAGATAAGCTGTGCTAGGACTTCCCTGGTAGGTAACTCTAGGAAGTTATAACTGACGCTCTGTTCATTAGCCATGAGTGATGAATATGTCCTGAGGCATAACTTTCAGCTCAGGTGCTGGCATTTGTGCCCACATGAATTTTGGCATACCTGCTCATGACTTGAGACACTGCTTCTGTCTCTGCATGCAGAATGTGATTTGTAATTGGAGGGCCCAGACAGGAATTCCTATTAGCCAATTGCAATGATTGCTTGATGGAGTATTGTTGGGACCGCCTTTCTGCCTTCCTTCTTTTCCCTGTATAAGATTGCAAGTTCTCCCTAACAGACGAGCACCCCTCACCAGCTTGTTTCCGGTGATTCTTGCAGCAGAAGAGCCCATAGCTTCACCCCTCGGTAGTCTCGGGGCTTGCTGGTCGGGAAAACACCCACACAAATCAAAGATGAACTCCCAATGAGACTGTTGGATGTGTCTTCACAGTAGGATGTTGGATTCTCTGCCATTGTCCACATCTGCAATGTCAGGATACAGAATGATGGAGTTATGACTGTTTATGAAGCAGTAAACTATTGAAATAACATAGGGGAAATCAATGGGAAAAAGAGATTTGGGGAGGGGAGAGCAGAAATCCCAAAGCCTAAGGAACTATATCATAAAAAAAAAAAAAAAATCCAGTGAATAGTGGTCAGCACAAGGGCATATCAGGCTGATCTTCTACCTCTGGTGCCAGCATCTCATATGGGTGCTTGTTCATGTCCTGGGTGCTCCACCTGGGATCATGTTCTCTGTTAATAATCTGAAAAGGCAGTGAAGGATGGCCCAAGTCCTTGGCCTCTTGTACACATGTGACAGTTCCTGGTTGCTAGCTTCAGATTGGCCCAGCTCTGGCCATAGCAGTCATTTGGGGAGTGAATCAGTGGATGAAATATCTCTGTTACTAATTCTCTCTATCTCACTTTCTGTCTCTGTCTTTTAATAATTATGATTTTCAAGTAAAATAAAAAAGTCTTAGGACAACCAACCAACCAAACAAAACAACTCCTCCTTTGGTGAACCTGAGCTTTTAAAAAGAAATCCATGGCAGTAGGGATGTAGTCCTCGGTGGTCATACTGAAAGTCCTTGGTGAGGCTCCGGAAGTCTTCAGGGTTGGGATACAAGCCTTCTCCTGTCCCCCTGCTCCACTCTGGAGTCCCCCCTGCTCTATGCATATGACCTCCTGTTAAGAGGTTGTTAGGATTGCTCCTGATTCCCCCCACATGTCTTTGTAGTTTTGCTATTGTCTAATGCTGACTTGAGTCTGCTGTCTATGAGTTACCAGTTATGATCCTGATGGGTTATCCTTCTCCCGTCTTCCTCACACCTACTGGGGTGGTGTAAGATTTCTCTGCTCTCCCTCCCCATTTCCAAGTATCATAGGGTCTTACAAGTTTATTAGGTTTTACATTTCTTAATGCAGATCATAAGCAATCTGACTCATATCGATTGTTGGTTCATTGGTTACTTCACAATGTCTTATTGCATGAGATACAGGCTGTTTGGGGTTGAAATAATATTACTGTTTCCTGGATTTACATCAGTTCATAACAGCCACATCTATCACAACAATAACAACAACATCGACAACAGAGTATAGCACCCTGATAAAATAATGCGCCGCTGAGTAACCAACACATGCTTAATTAAAAGGAAACACAGAAGTCTTTTGGGAAAAGTGATGCCATCGTCTGCTTCATGAGCACGTGATGAATTCTACTAGTGGAAAGAGATTATTTCGGAGCAATCAGACTGACATAAAAACATTATCGCAGTCTTGTTCAGTCTGTCCCGCCTCTCATTAAACTCTGGAAATGATTGATGCTTTTTGAAGCCCAACCGACCCGACCAGCCCCCTACCCAGCCCAGATAAATACTGGCATATGCATTTCTGTTTAGCAGTCCCACCCCTATCTTGGTTTCGTGTTCATCAGAGAGAACTCTGAGGTCACCCATCCCCATTTGGACCTACAATGTGGGATGGAAGAAGCCCAAGTCCTGCCTTGCAGGATCCAGGGTCATCAGAATGACAACCAAGATCCCTGAGCAGTCCGCAGAAACAGAACAGTAAACTTCCTTCGGAACTAGGGAGAGGAGCTTTCTCTGGCCCTTGCCTGCTTCCAACTTTGGGGCCCCACCCTCTTTTGTAAGGACCATCAGGATTGCTCCAGAAATTCCTCATAACAAACAAACATATGAACAAACAAACTAGAATAGATAGACAGAGAACAACTAGGAATGCTTAGAAACAGACAGAAAGCGGCCAGCCGGGATGCACTTATAACTCACTGGGTGGGACACAAAGATCAGTTACTCCTCTCTGGGGTGTTGAGGATTTCTCTGCATACCCCTTCCCCCCAAAAAAAAGCTCACCTAAACTGTTGACATTGGTCCTGTTAAAGTGATAGAGTTAGACTACCTGAAAAACACCCAGGTTTAACAAAATCATGCTTCAATGCTATAAAATGCCAAATACTAACATTGAAATAGACAAGAGACAGCTGAATAGCAATCTATAGCCATTTTAAGGTATATGGAACATGGTTGAATATAAACCAAAATTGAAACGTCTATGAGGAAGTCACAGGTTTCGGTCAAGAACCTGCATTTCCCTAGTAACATATTGGTTAATCAATACCACGTCAATTAATGCCATAATGTTGTAAATGGTTGTAACTATTATGTTGGTTTTTTTACTTGATTGGGATGATACTCTGCTGGTTCCACCTTCAGACCAGAGATGGTCTCACCAAGAAGCCATTGAACTTACCAGGACAATAAGATGCTGGACTTTATGATTGGTCAAAACCTCCAATGAAAGAATCTCAACTGAATTTGAACTATGGAAATGCAACAAGGTGGAGCAATCCGCTTGGGGGGGGGAGGGTTTGGGGAGGGGCGGGGGGAATTCCAGTGCATAAAAAAAAATGTGCCACATAATGCAATGAAATTAATAAATAAATAAATTAAAAAAAAGAAAAGAAATCCAATATTAGTCTCCATTTTACAGTTACTGCACCTCCCCTTAAATGAAAAGCCACAATATAAAATCAACAACAGGAAGAAAAAAGAAATTAACAATGGAGACTAACATACCCAGATATGAGGATACAATATAGTGTGCATCTCTACTTCCAGACAAAAATGAACTCCCAATGAAATTGTTTACTATATGACAATAGGATGATGGACTCTGCTATTGTCCCTGCCCTCAATAATGGACATATGATCATGTATGAAGAACAATATCTTAGTAATGATATAGGAGAACTCGGTGTGGATGGGGGAATTGTGGAGGGGATAAGGGAAATCCCAGGAGCCTATGGAACTGTATCATAAAGTGATGATGATAATAATAATTAAAAGATTAAAGAAAAAAGAAATCCAATGTATAAGTTGCACTTGTGATGTATGGGCAGAGTGGAAATTGGAAGGCAATTCCATTCCATCATTTTTTACGGTTACTAAGATGCGGAAATAATCTAAGGTGAATTTATTCTTTATCATTCTGATTATTGTTAACAACAAGGTATAGTCTTCGAAACTGCTACAAGAATAGATTTTTTTATGCTTTCTCTAGATTTAAACAATTAAGTAAAAATAGGCTGGATAATGTGAATTCTTTTTGGTGTTGGAGGTTTCAAATAAGAATGAAGGAGTTAGATTAATTCATTTAGTGATGAATGAGTGTTGGTAGCATTAGTGCAAGCATGTTTACTTTAATATGAAAAATAAATTTTGATTGTATATGGTCTTCAAAAATTCACAGCAAAGGAATTAAAGCATAATTTTCCATGAACTTTTTGAAGATTTCTATACATACACATGTATATTGATTTATACACAAACATATATTTTCCTGTTTTCAGCTGAGAGCAACAGAGGAGCATCATGATTAAAATAATGGGGTATTGCAGATGTGTTGTAAAATGGAAAAGAGACATTTCAGGTAAAATTAAAGTGTATAAATAATCAAAATAGTTTATAAAAACAATGACACTAAATTTAATAGCAATATTAAATATTCATAAGGAGGAAAACCATATGGGATATAAGATAATTCTAATATTTTTTTTGCAAATTTTAGAACATTATAAAAGTAATCTACTTTTTAAAACATTGTGAGGACAAATTGGAAGAACACAGGAGTCAAACAGAAGGGGCTCCAGATGACCACATATGGGGATAATGTAAAATGGAATAATAGCAATAATGCATTATAATCTTGTAATGGGATGCCTACACATGATTACAAACCAACTGTGATAAGGTAGTTAAATTTTTTAAGAATACTTATTTATTATTTTTTTAAGATTTATTTATTTTTATTGTAAAGTCAGATATACAGAGAGGAGGAGAGACAGAGAGGAAGATCTTTCATCCGATGATTCACTCCCTAAGTAGCTGCAAAAGCCGGTGCTGCGCTGATCCGAAGCCGGGAACCTGGAACCTCTTCAGGGTCTCCCACATGGGTGCAGGGTCCCATAGCTTTGGGCCATCCTCGACTGCTTTCCCAGGCCACAAGCAGGGAGCTGGATGGGAAGTGGAGCTGCCGGGATTAGAACTGGTGCCCAAATGGGATCCCAGCGTGTTCAAGGCGAGGACTTTAGCTGCTAAGCCATGCCGCTGGGCCCAAGATTTATTTTATTTTTTATCAGAAAGTCAGATAAACAGAGAGTAAGATTTTACATCTGCCAGTTCACTCCCCAAATAGCTGCAATGGCTGGAATTGAGCTGATCCAAAGCCAGCAGCCAGGAGCTTCTTCTGGGTCTCCCACGTAGGTTCAGGGTCCCAAGGTTTTGGGCCATCTTAAATTTCTTTCTCAGGCCATAAGCAGGAAGCTGGATGGGAAGCAGGGCTGCTGGGATTAGAACCAGTGCCCATATGGGATTCTGGTGAGTACAAGTTGAGGACTTAGCTGCCAGGCTACAGCATTGGGTACAGGGTAGTTGAATTTATACAAATGTGAAGGTAAAAGAGCAACTTTTCCAGGCTGGAAAATTCTGAATTTAAGGAAGTCATAAAAACAGAAGAATCATCATTAGGCAATCAGCATAGTAATAACTGTTACAAGCAAGATTACTGACAAGTGTTGAAATTAGATATTATGGTATAATAAACACTAGGATATTTTGCATGGTATTTTTTTTTCTCCAATGTTATAGTCTAGAAATGTGGAGGAGATTAACTTAATCAAAGGATACCATGAATTTCTTCGGTACTAAGACATAATGATATGCTCTTTCTTTTGGCATTGAACCCTGCCAAAATTGATAATCACACATAATTGTGATAAACTAACAAGAAACTCCACATTTACAAACATTCTGTGAAATGATTTTTCAGGACCATTTGAAACCTTTTGTGAAAAGCATAGAATGACTGGGATATTGTTCCAGACTGAAGGCAAATGAGATACAATCACATGGAATTTGCTTTCTTGGATTGGTTATTCGGTTGTTTGTAAGAATTCTATAGATTAATGATGTTATGACCTGAACGTACATATACTTTAAAATTAATATGCTGAAGCGCAGCTCTATTTGGAGTAAGGAGGAAGTTAGGACCAAATGAGTTTGCAAGGGTAGAATCCTGATCACTATGATCGGTGTCCTTGTGGGAAGAGGTGCTTAAGACATGCGTTGAGGAGACTGTGTGTAAACACAAGGAGAAGGCAGCCATGGAAGACGTAAGCTAAGTGAATCCACCAGACACCAATGCTACTGGTTTCTTATTCTTGGAAAGAGTTAAGGTGGCTTAGAATATTTGGTCACTATGTACAACATGTTTTACCGAAGTTAACAAATGCACTGTTATCACATTTCTTTCTGTTTGTCTCACTTTTTGGTTACAATCTACATCTAGTATATGTTTTATGCTCAAAATTTAAGAAATGAACTCAAGTTCTGGGCTGTTCTATTTTTTAAACAGAATATGATTCATTGACAAATGTCATATTACATTGGCTCATTTTTCCTCAGTTATTGTAAGCTGTTACAGTAACGGCAAATCTGGAGCTAATGTTGTAGTATAGCAAATTAGGATGCCAGTTGTGACAATCGTATCTCATACGGGTACAAGTTTGAGTTCCTGGCTGTTTCAAAACTTCCAAATCAGCTCCTTGCTAATGTGCCTGGGAAAGCAGAGGAAAAAGATCCAAATATCTTGACCTGTGTAATCCATGTGGGAGACCAGGAGGCAGTCCTGGCCTTAACTTGGTCAAGTCCAAGCCATTGTGATGATGGGCAGTGAACCAGCCTATGAAAGATCTCTGTATCTCCCTCTCTCTGCAACTGTCTTTTAAATACAGGTAGAAATTTTTTTTAAATGAAGAATTTTAAAACTTTTAAACATCTATGTCTCACTTTCTTGATTTATAATGTAATAGTAACACAACAATCAGTGACAACAAATAGCCATTCAATGTCATGGTGTATTATCATATTATTAATTATGCAACCATTTTCTAAGCATTTGTGCTTGTCAATGTATGCAGGTATTGGAAACAAAAGTTACAATGTAAAATGCGAAAGGGAAATGATGACTATTTCATTTTTAAATGCTTATTTTTGTGGAAAGATGTCAGCTTTCATGTTTGAAGCACATACTTTGTAAAATGAGCACATTCATTATCAATATTAATAGTAGAAGCCAGTAAATCATGTTATTTTTATATAAATGTACTCTGGAGTGTTAGAGTTCACTGTTAGTTTAAATAAAATAATGTTTGCAATCTAATTTTGAGCAATTTATGGCCTTTCTTATTTTGTTACATTATCTTCTTTATGTCTTAGTCAATCCTATCTTTCTTAGAAACTCTTATGCTTTATTGTTTGGATAAATGTGCTAGATTATTCTGACAGATTTGAATATTACACTTGATATTTCTGCCATTATCCAACCACATTTCTTTTTCCTTCAAGATATCTCTAAATAATATTTGTTGACAATACATATGAGTGATATTTGCACTGCAATCTTTTTTCACTATTTTATTGTAATACTTTAGTTGCAAACTGATGAATTAAAGATGGCAGTGGATAATATCATAGATATATAGACGTTATTAAATACTTTTCTTGTTCTGCTCTGTTTTCATACTTGAAGGTTAATTGCCCAAATCAACTGCCATAAAGATACAGAGTGACAGCAGTATTTGATAATATTATTTTAATGTCTGTGTGTTTACCACAATATTAAAATACCGGTAATAACATTTAAAAATACTCATAGAGCCCAGCACATTAGCCTAGATGCAAAAGTCCTCACCTTGCACAGACCGTGATCCCATATAGGTGCTGGTGCTAATCCTGGCAGCCCCACTCCCTGCTTGTGGCCTGGGAAAGCAGTTGAGAACGGCCCAAAGACTTGGGACCCTGCACCCATGTGGGAGGCCCAGAAGAGTGTCCTGGCTCCTGGCTTCGGATTGACTCAGCTGCAGCCTGTTGCGGTCACTTGGGGAGTGAATCAGCAGATGGAAGGTCTTCCTCTCTGTCTCACTTCCTCTCTGTATATCTGACTTTGCAATAAAAATAAATAAATCTTAAAAATAGACCCAGAATACATAAATTAAAATAATCTGTAATAAAATATAAAATTCAGACAGAAATATAAATATCACAAGCCAAATACAATTGTATTTGTTAGATATAGTGAATAATACTGTAAATATAAAATCCATTGTAAAACAAACATGAAAAATTATGTATTATAGAAGTTCTGTTTTAATATACACTATAAAATATATGAAATTCAAAATGCCATTTTATGCTGTTCATTTGTAGTAAGCTCCTCAAATAAGCAAAATAAATTTTAAAAGTCACTTAATAAGAAATTGAAAATGAAACATGATTCTTAAACAAGTGGATTTTAAAGTAGTGCATTAAAGTTGTCATGGTTGAGTTGAGGTATCTTCTTTAGCATTTTTCCCTGCCTGATGTAAAATCTCTTTATAGCTTCATAACATAATGTTACTATATTTAATCTGAGTGCACTGCAGGCCAAAACCCTTGAGCTCAGCGCTCTCCCAGTTTCTGCCTCTTAAGTAGTTAATAGCATAATCCTGTACCATCATATCTAGTCATTCATGTTACATGTGTAACAGGGGAGAAATTTTATTTACAACTTCAAATGAATTTTAAGAGAGGATCCCTGGTAGCATCAGGCCTTGCTTCCTAAGCACCTTCTTGAGCTTTGGCAAGTAACTTTTCAGGTGGAAGCTGCCGCAAAGCAGAATTGCTTTCCTTGTATATTTTCAATGAGGGAGAATCAGAAGTAAAGAAATAAAAATCTGTGATGCTGATTTTTACAGTTAGAGGGGAAAAGCGTAATTTTTACTGATGGTGCTGGGGAGAAGAATAAGGACTTTGGACGGTAGATACAGTCTGCTGAATGTGTTATATTAGTTTGCTTTGGTTTGCACTCATGGCAAATGAGTGCCTAAAGCCATACTATTGCAAATGACATGTTATATCCATGTCATTTTATGTTATCATCAACAGAGTGTCCAGTTTGCACCAAGGAACACCCATGTGACCATATTTTCAGTAAATAATATTTGTATATAAGCATATGCATATATATGCATATTTTAATTAGCCTTATGAAAAGTCACTTTGATATAGAACCATAGTAGCAGATGATGTCTTTAAAAAGATGTGAATCTATTCCTCCTCTCCTTAACATTTCAGTTTGATGGTGATTGCATGATTAATCATGTTCTCCAAATTCATATTTGATAGCTAATCCTCAAGGTGATATTTGAAGGTAGGAATCTTTGGGAAGTGACGTTTTCCAAAGAGATTGGTGTCAATATAAACGAGATTTCAGGCTGCTTTCTTGCTCTTCTGTCATATGAGGACACAGTTAGGAACCAGTCAGCTGTGGACTAAAAATGAGGCCCTTACCAGCTAATCTGCTAGCAGTGTGGTCTTAGACTTCCAACTTTCAAAACAGTAGAAAAGCAGTTTCAATGATTTGTAACTTATCCAGTTTACTATTGTAACAGTCCCAAAACAGTAAAGATGCATTTCAAAAACCATTAACACATACCAAACCAAAGAGTCAGTATTGAGAAGCTGACTGAGCCTGTCTGCAGAGTACAGCTGTTCCTGAGAGGTACGGCATCTCCACCAAGCTGGTCCAGGAAAGGTAATCATGTGTGGTTAGGAATATATGTGTACAGGGAGGTCAATATGTGAATTCTGTTTCCTACCAGAGTGTAGGGGTTCTCCACCTAGGTTCCCCAACTCAGGAAGTCAGTGGCCACATGCAATGATGCAGCATCCTGCAGTGAGCAATGACGGGTGAAATCCAGGATCTGGGGCAGGATGAGCAGGGCAATCACAAGCTGAATGTGGGGACGATTCAAAGGTGTGCAGTAATCCCTACGAGAAGGGTCCAGGGTCAGATCTGAGCAGACTGAGGAGCATTTCCTTACTCATGGATTGCCTGGAAACAAGATTGAAGCCTGGGGGACAAGGAAGGCATTACTCTGGGGGACTGCAGACCAACCGATATATCGGCAATGATATATATGGAAGAAGTTTGTTGAGATCTGACCTATAGGAAAAATTACATTCTTTCACTGTTTATGACAAGCAGTCATCACTTATTTCTGGAGCAAATTATATTGCTTATTTATATATAGCATAAATATTTATTTTCTTATACTGAATGATTCCTTAAACACATACTTACTTATCTTCCACTATATTTTTGGCACTTTGTATGAATTGTTTTTTTTTAATCATTATATAGTTCTCATTTTACAAATGACAAAGTTGGGCTCTAGAGAGATTAATTCAGAAATGCAGATTCATGGTATTATGCACCATACCTTTCAAACTGCATGGGGAAAATTATAGCTTAATTTCCATGATGTCATTTGGAAGGCATGGGTTTTAAATATGTTTCTGTAAGAGGTAAATGTTTTTTTTTAAAGAAGTGTTTGGGTAAGTACTGAAAGCAAGTAAAATAAAGTACCTTCCCTGGTTAAATTCCATAGATTCTCAAACACATCACATGGTGAACTTACTGCAGAAATAGTTAAAATGATTAGGTCCACCAAAATTGTAGACTTGTGAGGGTGCAGCCCAAGCAATGGAATTAATTCAAAAATCCCCAGATGATGTTGCCCTGCAGCTAGGCATGCATTTAACAGTAGTGGTGATCAGGGAGCCTTGCAAGAGACTTCTGTGGCAAGAATTAGGGCCTTGACTGAGCGAGCAGTGCTAGAGGCCAGGCAAGCCAGTGAGACTAACAAAACGTGTCCAGACCTGGAGATTAATAAAGTTCTCCAATGAAGTAAATTTGAGCTGTGTTTATATTTTCTATGTAACCCATGTACATTTTGGGTATAATACAACTTCTTGGATTACCCATATCAAATCACTTGTATGTGTACTTGAGAATTTGGATGCAACAGACATTTTAGGATGTGTGACGACGTAGACAAAAGTAGGCTTAACAAATTAATGAAACTGCTCTCCCAGTATCAATTATAAGAAAATCTTTAGGAAAAGTGTCATGGAGAGTTTCACCTTGTATTTGGAAATGTTGAATACTTAATAGATAATATTTTTAATAGTCAAGGGTAATGCTATGTACAAAGATAATAGCAATACTATTCTTGGTCTATATTCAGTAAGTCCGTATTTTGCCAAATTTTAAATTTGATTATGGCTGCATAGTCAAAATTAATTAATCATTTTTGTTATGTTAAGAACTAAGAGTCATGCTAGAAAATTTAAAACATTATTTTCAGAATCAAAGTATTTTGGATTTGAACTATGATTTTGGGCTTTTCCATTTGGAAGTTATATACCTTCTAAAAACTTTTGACATTTTTAAATTTAATTATTCTGATCTGTAAAATGATATTAGATCACCATATAGCCTACAGGATTGTTGCAGATTGAATTAATTGAGGCTTGTAAAATGTTTGAATTAAGTCACCAAAGCAGAAAAAAAATGACTAAATATCTGTTTAATGATATTTGAGCTCTGAAGAAAGAACTTGTACTAGAGGTAGTATTTTGTTTTACTTGAAATTTTAAACTAATTACAAAAATGGTGACCATTTCTGGCACTTAGAAATCTAGAAATTCAAAATTTGAGGAAAGTTGTCACTCAATATATGAATCACTGAATCTTCAAGGTATTTCTGAAAAACTGAACATCTATCAATTCATCTCATCAAATTCATAGTACTCAGTACTAGATTTTCATCTAAGGTGCTAAATTTTTTTCATTGGCAATTAAGTTTGATTAAAATATCTTTGGTTGTTTCTAATTTGATTTGGCCTGTTTCTACTCTGTTTTATTTATGCATGCTGAGTATTATGGTGACCCAAACACACATGACATTTGCCTTGGTGAGATTAAAATATAATAGTTAAAACATCTATTAGAAAAGATAAAGCACAGGCCAACAAAAATAAGTATGGCTGAGTATGAGTCATTTTCTGTTATTTACAACTCCTCTTTTTTGTTGAATCAATAGAAGTCCCACTTATGAGCCTTACAAATAAAACATGCTTCATGGATTAATTCTAGGAAGGGTGACTGGAAAGCGGAGAAATCAGTTAGTTTCTATCTATAAGTTTAGGAAGCGAAGCATTTCCTACTTAAGTATGAACATCCCATGTCAAAGTGGCCTCACAGCGAAAATCACATTGGGCAAAGTTAAACAGTAAAGGAAGACCTCAGTTGAGTCTATTGCAATAAGGGACAGGTAAGTTGCTGCATACAAAGCCTGAAACAAAGTGTTGAGAATTTTTAAGAGTTAGGGTGGAGGAATTTCTGGCCAATTGCACTTGTTAATTGGCTTTACTCTAGGAGAAATTAAACTTCTTGGTATCACCATAACAAGTGATAGACTCCTCCTCTTCCACATGTGGGCATTGAGAGGGTACTATCTTCCTCCATGATTGCATCAGAAAGGTTTATCTCAGGTCCTTGAGAGAGCTCAGAGGTGAAAACCAGTAAGTCTTTTGAGAGATTTACATTTCAAAAGGAGGTTTACATTCACAAATTTTCTAAAGTGAAAACTAAGAAAAGGGAGAGCAGTCCCCCTGCATTTTCTATCCACAAGCAGAAAGAACCCTGTGTAAGTCAAGTAAGCAGGGAGAAACATCAGACCCTTTTGCACAGCGTGAAAAAGTAGAGCTGGACTTTATAACAGAGGCATCACCCTTTGATGAGTCTCCTAGGAGACTTTCCTAAGCCCTGATGGTTTTGATTGTGATTTAGAACTTAATTAGCTCAACCTTGAAGAACCTTAAACTTCCAGAATCACAGTTTCGTTTCCCAAGATAAATTTCTTCCTCAAAATAATTTAACAAGAAAGAGATTTATGCAAAAAAGATATAAAAGTATATTCACAATATTATTTCATGTTAGCAAGATATTCTGAATTTGTTTACCCTACTGAAAAAGCCCAAATGGGGAGCAGCATTGTGGCACAGCATATTAAACTGCCTCCAGCATCACTGACATCCATTTGAGTATAAGTTCATGTGCTGGTTGCTCCACTTCCAGTCCAGCGCCCAGTAATGGTCTATTAATAGCAGCAGAGGATGGCGCTGCTACCCATCTAGGAGACCCTGAAGAATTTCCTGGTTCCTGGCTGCTGGTTTCATCCTGACCGATTGCAGCTCTAGCCATTGTGGTCATCTGGAACACGAACCAACACATGGAAAATTTCTATACCCAGGTAACTCTAATTTTCAAAACAAGGAAATAAATAGGGCCCAGTGTGATGACTTAATTAGCCAGATCTCCCTCTTGCAAGCCCCGGGTTCCCATATGGGTGGTGGTCATTGTCCTAGCTGCCCCACTTCCCATCTAGCTCCTTGCTTGTGGCAAGGAAAATTAGTGGAGGATGGCCCAAAGCCTTGGGACCTTACACCCATGTGGAAGACCTGGAAGAAGCTCCTGACTACTGGTTTTGGATTGGCTCAGCTCCAGGCATTGTGGTCATTTGGGGAGTAAATCAGAGGATAGAAGATCTTTCTGTGTCTCTCTTTCTTTCTGCAAATATAACTTTTCAATAAATAAAAACATTTTCATATAAGCACAAATAAATTTTTTAAAAAATAAACAAAGCCTACGTGAAAAATTTAATTTAAAATATAAATTGATCATGTTTTATCTTATGTCAAAAAATCTGCTTTATTCAGTACCTTAAAATGGATTTCAGCAAATAATGAAAACACATATTATGCAATTTAAGTCTTGGACTAGGTAAGACCTCTGCAAACACTGCTACAAAGGTGAACTATAACCACGGAAGTTATTCATGCCTCCCATTGTGCAATGTAATTGTTAGGGAGTGCAGCCAGTGATTGTTCCTTCACGTCTCCTTGTATACTCTTCCCCTGACGTCCTAATTCGGCTGTGATGTTGGATGCAGATGAGTCCAATTAGTCTTTTTAGCTACAAGCCCAGTTCCTGTTCCTGCCCATCCCAATGAGTGCCAAGTAACTCCTTAACCCACAACACCTAGGTATTTGCTCCTGCCCACCTGTGACTCACCTATCTACTGAGAGGGGACAGTATTGCATTGTTGTGTGACCACTCCCCTCACAAGTCCCTTTAAAAGGCCCGTGAATGGGGGCTCACTCTCTTTCCCTTTCTGGTCCGGTGTTTCTGTTACTCTGGCACTGCAGGCCCCGGTCTCCCAAGGATTAACTCCACAGCTTAGCTTGTTTCTCAGAGCATAACAGGATTGGCAATTTTGGCCTGATACATCTAGCCACTGGCTTAACCGCAAGTTCCTGCTTCCTATTTGTCAAGTTATCTGCCAAGGGATTGGATAAAACTCAAGGGATTTAGGGTGGCCACTAGAGGACTGGATAAACACTGGGAGGAACACGAGGGATTTAGGGTGGCCACTACTGGGAGGAACTAGAGGATTTAGGGTGGTCACTTGAGGACTGGATAAACACTGGGAGGAGCTAGGGAGAGTATAAAAGAAAGCCTGGAGTTGCAATAAAGATCAATCTATCATCGATCGGCATTCGGTGTACTGCGTGTTGCCTTGTGTTGTCCTCTGTGCGTTGTCTGTGTTGTAACCCTAGTCCCTCCGCTCAGCTCGGATTACGTGGCGACGCGGGCGTTGCCAACATGGCACCTTGACTCTTGGTTGATCCAGGCCAGGTAATCCCCTGAGCATGGTCCCTGTATATGGCTTTGATTGGACTTGTGATCAGTTATTTTAGTATGTTCTATTATCACCAAGCTTGGTTAATAAAGACTCCTTAATAAAACCTTAGACATGTCTCGCACACCGTAACAGTAATCACATTTGGAGCTTTTTAAAAAAACAAAAATATCAGCTTGCCCTCACACATGTTCACTAAGAGAATCTTTAAAACTGAGCTCTTTTACTTTTTAAGATGTCCTCAAAATATTGATTGATGACTAGCATCTTCGGGGGACCTCAGATTGTGTATTTTGGAAACATTCATTTATTTGAAAGGCAGAATGATGGAAATAGGAGAAGAGATGGAGACAGAAACAGAACGTGAATTCTCCCATTCTCAAATAGCTACAGCAGCTAGCTCAGGGTCAGGATAGAGGATTATGCCTACTCCCACCTCTTGTCCACACCCCCACCCCCACATCTTCTGCCAAGCTTCCACTTGGGAATAATGACCCCAAATACTTGGCACTCCTCTGCTGGATTCCTAGGTATACTGGCAGGAAGCTGAATTTGTAGAACAGCCAGGACTTGAGCTGGCACTTGTATTTGGGCTGAAACATCACAAATGGCAGGTAACCCTTATATACCGCTGCTCTTGTTACAGATTCTTGATTTCTCACTGGACTTGCTACTCAGGAAAGTCTGAGAACACTGTTGTGTACGATGCTGCTACGCAGCCAAGGGGAGAGCCACTCTCTGGGTGAGGAGCAATACGCCTCCAGCAGGCTCAAAGCAGCGTCACTGCAAATGGAGTCTCTAAAGTTTTGAGCTCTGCTTTGCAATTAGATTTTTGAAGAGGAAGAAAAAAAAAAGTACCAGGATATTAGACATAGAAAATAAGTATCTGTAAAGGTGTTTGGAAAATTGCATTCATTAAAATTCACTTGCATTACAAATTCAAGAATCCAACCTAAGTATTTATTTGGAGCAAGAGGTCTGAACGGAGCCATTCAACTGACTGCGAATTTGACTTTCCAGTGATTCACTGACCAATTAACTTTGGCCTAGGGCAAGGCACCTCTTTTAACTTCTCCATATTTACAGATTAGTTAGGCTATTAGTGCTTCTTTCAACATCCAAGTAAAACAAATTAGGAAAGTTTAAAGTGATTTTTGATCCACTAAGTGGAAAATATAAATTAATAGTAGATGGACATAAATTTATTAGTTCATCAAAGTTTCCTTAGAAAATTGCGCTCTTTGTTTAGAGTTTCCTGCTAATTTTGTGGATCTCTGTGTTTGTAAGTGTGCACACATAGTTCTGAATCTGTAATTTTAGAATGTAAAGAGAAGATTAAATTTTATTCGTGATATTACGATTTTTTTTTTTTTTTACTATATTCACTCCTTTTATCTCTGTTATAGACAAAACCGCACCGAAGCAGCGGGACTACCTAGACCAGAATGATGGCAAGTCGAGGTCCTCGAGGCAGCCACGGTCCACGGCCCATGAAGACGCACCTGCACTAAGCCTTACATCCCTTAAGTAGTGTTGATGGGCTTGATGTTGTCTTCTGATTGGTCAGCTCCTTTTAAATGGGTCTTGGGCGGCTATTCTCGGTGGGAACTTATGGCGTCACCTAGGGGCTTTCTGCCTTTCCCCCGGGTCCTCCGAGCTAACAATCTCTTTTCAAAAAATATTTTAACTGAAATGCTGTGCCATTTGTCTGGCTTTATTTTAGGAATTAAGTAAAAGAAAATTTGGAATCAAATATCCCACAAGCTAAAAATTCAAAGAAACTAAGATTGCTTTCTAGTTTCCACTCCTAGATGTATCAATGAAGCTTACACTCAATCTCCCAGTGGACATAAAGCAAATCAGGAGCAAATGCACAGTAATTCCTGGATCCCCTGCATTGCTGAGGTCACACAGCACTCAACTGGCCCCAACTCCAAGCAGAAACACGTTGGAGGAGAGAAGACTGGCTCCTTGGCTCCAATGCCAGTGATTTAACTGGAATGACAGACAAGAAAGTATGTTGGTGGAAGAGATACAACACCTGAACCCACAACAACAAAAAACTTTCCATATGAGCTTGAAACCTTTTCTCTACAAATCCTACTCACTTCATTCGAAAGATTTGGGAATTGAAAAAGAAAAATCTCTCACATGAAGCAGACAATGGGGAGGTCATCATGGCTTCCAGAGAAGGACATGGCCAGGGATGACATACTCACTTCTACTTCCTTGAAAAAAAAAAACTTTAATTTGTAGATGTACAGCACCTTTTAGCCATTGAAGTACTGGTAAAAGCCCATTGCAGGTGGCTGAAGAGAACATGAAAATACGAGTACCTTCAAGGAGCTCTGTAGAAATACTCTAAGAGTGAGGCTTCTGTAGGGAACACAACACCCATTATCACCAGACTGCCATGTGTGATGTAAATACAGGCTGTCTAGAGGCAGGTCAGCTCTAAGATGCAGTGCAGAAAGTAAAACCTAAAGCCGCTAAGAAAGTATTGAAGGAAAACAAGCAACAATCTCTAGAAAAGTAGTTCTTACTTTAATACAAAGGATGCAGTTAAGGGACTTTGAAGCTAATATCCTTGTTACAGTAATCACAGAAAATTGAAAATAGCAAACCCTGCCCGACTTTAATCTCCACACCTTCGCTACAGGCCTCTGTAGTAAAAGTCATGACCATTTTTAGGTATAAAATAATTTGTTGATCTCAAATATTCAACACAAGAAGTCCTTTTTTCAATGCAGCAAGAATTAACACCAATAGGAGAAGAAAAGATAAAGGAACACAGTCCCAAGAGACAAAGGAATTTTAACATAGATTTTGGAACTATATAACAAAATTTAAAATAATTACAGCTCAAAGATCAAAAGTTTTAAGAAGAAACATCGACAATATTCAAAATAAATACATAGTCTCCACAGAATGATGAAAACTATGGGAATAAACTACAAGTATCAGAACTGAACAAATAGTAACACTAATAGAGCACGCATTTGATCTGTCAATCTTTATGTAACCTCAACACAAATAAATAAAAATCTGTGAACATCAAGATATGCAAACAACTCCTTTAGTAAAGATTCAGTGAAACACATTGAAAAAATAACTCGTCTTATTTGGGTGACAGAATTTGTTTTTCCTTCTATGCAAAGGGAGGAGTAGGCAGATGCCAAGGTTAGAAATCAATTATGTCAAGATAATAAATTAATATCTGTTGTCTTAAAGAGCAATGCTTACCAATGGGAGTAATCATTAATTAGTCCCAATATTTTCTTATTGCACTGTAGAACATCATGGAAACATATTAGAAACTCTCACTTCTAAGCATAATTATAATCACTGTTTCAGTAAAATTACATAAAACCCATAATGAAATTGTAAAATAGAATTATGACTTCTTTCCAATTAGGAATGGTTGGTCTTCATGTTAAAATGTGCTCCTCATTGCTGAAAATTTCCATGTTTTTAAAGAAACTATGATAGGTCAAAGTGAGATTCTAGAATAACAGATTTCTAATCTTTGTAGCTAGCTATTGTTGGGTTATTCAGTCTGAGTCTCAAAAGCCTTAAATCCTCCAATATTGTAATCTAGTTTACACAGGATTCTCCTCCCCACCACTGTATGCAGCAGACCATAATAACAAATAGGCAAATACATTGATTTCTGCTGCATCATTTCAAATTTGCAGAGTGATTTCTATTGTAGATATTGAAAATCAAATTGAATATGAGACGAACATTAAATGATGTTTATTTTGATACATTACTATGTTACATCTAAGTGTGTCGGTTTTTGATTTCAAAAGTAGTAAGAATGAGTTGTGAGAAAATAAAAATCAGGAAAGAAGTCACCTCAAGACAGTGTCTGTTTATGCAATTACTTTTGTCGGAAACTGTGTAATTGACAATAATTTGCTTGCTAATCTAATTAAACTATGGACAAATGGTGCAAGAAATTGTGAAAGGTTCTGGATAGAGCCTGGGGCATTGTTTGATGAATATCACTGATGCTGCTAAGCACATCGTTCTGAGTCATTATTTTCTGCACTGGATTGGGGAAAAGAATCCAAAAATCACTTTTGTAGTATTTACATGTTTACTGATGATTCAAAAATTCTAAAAAAAGTATATAAGAAAAAAATGTAAGACTAAATAACCATGGCAAGTGATTTAGTTGGCAAATTAGCAATGCCTTTCTAATGATGGCCTTTCTGAACACATCCTCTTGCCTTATAGTCTTCTAACCTTCTGTCTAAGGTTTCTGCTGCTTACCACCTATTGGCTCATGGTTGTATCCGTCTTCTGTTTGACATCATATAGCTCATGGGCTGAAATGAAACAAAAAACCCTCTTACAGGTCGTTTGCCTGAACACCTTTGCTCATATTTCTTCTACATGCATAACACGATGAAATTTAAAAACAAATATCAGTACATATCTGGCAAGCAAGAGAACATTTGAAGGAGTCATAGGTCAGATTGTTTCACACACACACGCAAAAAGCAATATCAGAAAATCATGGATTGTCCATTATTACTTCAATAATTTTTAACTCAAATATTACATTTAGTACATTGAGTCAAACTTGAAATACAAAATTATCCCAGGGCCCAGTGCGATAGCCTAGAGGCTAACATGCTCGCCTTGAAAGCCCTGGGATCCCATATGGGTGCCTGTTCTAATCCCAGCAGCCCCGCTTCCCATCCAGCTCACCACCTGTGGCCTGCGAAAGCAGTAGAGGATGGCCCAAAGCCTTGGGACTCTGTGGGAGACCTGGAGGAAATTCCTGGTACCTGGCTTCGGATTGGACAGCACTGGCAATCGCGGTCACTTGGGGAGTGAATCATCGGACGGAAGATCTTCCTCTCTCTTCTCCTCCTCTCTATATATCTGACTTTCCCATAAAAATAAATAAATCTTAAAATTAAAAAAAAATAAATATAATTAGTCTCAGGTGAACTTCCAAAACAATTGGGTGTTTCAAATTAGGTAGACTATTAAGTTCAGAATCTGTCTAATACATTTTAAGCAAAATGCCAATCAGGTTGAAATTACCCTATAGGGCTCGGCAGTGTGGCCTAGTGGCTAAGGTCCTCGCCTTGATCCCATATGGCCGCTGGTTCTAATCCCGGCAGCTCCACTTCCTCTCTATCTCTCCTCCTCTCAGTATATCTGACTTTGTAATGAAAATAAAAAATAAATCTTTAAAAAAAAAAAAGAAATTACCCTATAGCTGTACAAAATGGATATATTGAGTATAATATGGAAAAAAAGATAATTTTACATTTATGAAATCATTACAGATTTATGATCATTATTGCAGATATTTCTCAATTCATACAAAGTACTGTGAAATCAGTAAATTATTGCTATTTTGAAGAGTGAGACTTGGATGTGTTGGTTACATGGCAAAAAAAAAAAAAAAATCAGGTGCTTGGCCTGGCAGCTGTGGTGAAGGGAACCCTTTGCATTGTGGTGACTGTTAAGGCTGCCTGAGCCATGTCGGACCCAATGCTTGGGACTTGGCTAAAGAACGCCTTCGCCACATGGTGACTGAGTCCTAGGCTGTTCCAGGCCTGAGAAATTTGTTCCCTCAGGGTAAGTACATTATGAGGGAATCTTGGGAACTGGATTAAGCCCTCGCCTCCTCCCTGGCACCACCAATTTGTGGTGGGAGGAGTCTGGGCAGTGTTGCAGTGTTCAGCCAGGGGGTTGGGGTAAAATGAGCCCTTTGCAGAGTGGTGGCTGCGGGGGGCGGGTGTCCAAGCCAGGTCACACCCAATGCTTGGGACTCAGTCCAAGGACACCTTCACCACATGGTGACCAAGTCCTAGGCTTTGGGCGGCTAGTGTGCCATTGGATGCCAGGCTCTGCCTGCTGGCCACCTAGCAGCGAGCTCTAGGGTTGTTAGGGTATGTAATTACTGCCTAGGGACATCCATGGATAAGGCCAGTGTGAATGTCGGTGAGGGATGAATTCTGTGTGATTCCCAGTGATGGGGTCACAGAACTTGCTTGCAACAGGGGGGACTGAGACCTGGTTGTTTGGAGGGGAGAGTTCATAAGATCTATTTGGGTCAGACTGATTAGCCAGCCCACATGAAAATCCTGAGATGGGCTCTTAGGGTAGAGCATCACTGACTGCCACACACCAGTCCACATGAAAGCTATTGCTGGGGGGTCTATCTGGCAGGGCTATGTATCAGCACCTGACTGAATGGTGGAACAGGGAATGGGTCACATTTAGCAGGGTCAAGATTGTAACCAGCATGCAAGAGAGGCAGATTCAGGGATAGATTCGGTGGGGTAAGTGTGGGCCCAAACCTATGGAAATATAAGAACCGCTTGTTAGCTCAATAGTTGGGTTACTGATGAGCTGAGCTAGGTATTACCATGGAATCTGCCATCACTTATGGGTAAAGGAACCAACAATAGTCTGGGCAGGTCAAGGCAACAGCACCCAAATGTGCATCCTAAAATAGAATATGGGGTGAGCCGAAGGGGGCAACTGGAAGGGGGCGGATTGGGCAGGGTTGAGCAAACCTTAACTCACAAGGAAGAAAAGAAATCAGAATGGAGCACAGGTCATGCTAAGCTAGGCTATTACAATGACTGGTCTGCATGAGCCAAGGATGCTAGGCCACAGCATCTAAGGCAAAGGGTGATACAGGTGAGGGCTAAGTCAACTGGGTCAGAACCACCACTGGCACATGTGTAATCTAGGGCTGGGAATAGGCCCAGTTGGGGAGCTATGAGACTACACTCTTGCTGGGTTTGGGTTCCCACTGGTGAGTGCGAAGGCCAGTGGGGGGGGCTGTGTTCGGGTCTGGCTATGGCTGCAGTCTCCCTTGGCACAAGTGTGAACTGGGGCTATACACACCTAACTGGGCTACATTGCAGCCAGCATCTGGTGCTCTGCAGAACCAGGGTAAATGGAGGATGGACTAGGATAGGTCTTTGCCCCTACTGAGCCATGTGTCAGCAGTGTCTGGGTATGGACGAGCCTTGACTGGGCTGAAATATCCAACAGTAAGAACTGGAATGGGTTGAATGCCAGTAAGGAAAGGCCATTGTAACTGCCAAGACAGGAAATGAACTAAGTAGGGCTGGCCCATGGATCCACCGGTATGTGTAAAATGGAGGAGCTTGGGAGACTCCTCTGTCGGGACACAGTCCCTGCAAGTGAGTGCAAGAACCATGATAGGGAATAACCAAGACAAGGCCAAAGAAAGATGCCCACCGGCATACACTTGGCATAGGTCTGTGGCAGACCAGGCTGAACCAATTCACATTACCCACTGGAGAATCCGAGCACCAGAACAGAGTGTGGGTCAGGTCAGGTTCAGTCGCAGCATATACCAATACACATTACGGCTGGGACTGGGTGCCTGCTGGGCTGGGCTAGGCTGTAACACTTCACCAGCATTAGCTGGAAATGGGGGTGGACTGGGCTGGGCCAGGCTACAAAATCCACTGGCAAATGCCAAGGTGAGGTGGGCCATACCAGACTTGGCCTCAGTGCCCAACCAGCATGTGTGAGAAACAGGGAGTGGGCAAAATCAGTAAGGGGAATGTGGAGGACTCCCCTGCAGGACAGCCACTCCTACTGGAAAGGATGAGTTGGGATGGGGGCAGATCAGACCAGAGAGGGCTACAACACCTGTGGGCCTCATGTGAGCTAGATCAGGGAAAAGCCAGGCTCCGCTGACTGTTCCAACTGGTGCAAACATAAATTAGAGTGGGTAAGGTTGGTTGGGCTTTGCTGCAGCATCAGCTGGCAGAGGCTGGCATTGGGGGCTAATTCTCTCAAGTTAAACTCCAGAACCACCTGGAGAGTGAATAATCCAAGAGTGGGAGTGGCCTACTAGGGAAATAGTGAGCACCTCCTCTTGGGTTACCACTCCTGCTGGAGAGCATGAAAACCAGGATGGAGCAGGGGTGGCTAGAGCTAACAGCACCTGCTAGTATGTGTATGGGCTGAATAGTAGGAAAGGTTAGGTTGAACTAAGCTTCAATGCCTGTTGACATGTAGGAGAGCTGAAAGGGATGTGGGACAGACTGAACAAGTCTGCAGTACATACTGGCAAGCATGGGAACCAGGGTAGGGTCTGGGGGCGGTCATGGGTAGCCACCCTGACTAGGCTGCAGCTCCCACTGGTTTGTGTGAGGGCCGAGTATGAAGTGGGCAGGATCAGGGTGGGCTGCACCATCCACTGGTTCACGTGGAAGACAGGACTGGAAACAGAACTGACCCAGCAATTGTAACCACCAGTGTGTGCATAAGTTGATTGGGGCGACAGACTGTTCTGGACCCTGTACTGGCAAGCACACACAAGAATCGGGTCTGGGATCACCTCAGATGAGGTTTTTTTGGGGATCTTTCCAACTGAACTGCTGATCTCAGAACGCCAACCATGAAGAGACTGTCAGCCAGTGGATTCTGAAGAGATTTCATCATACTTGGAATGACGAGATTGGCATCAATTCAGAACTATTGAACTCTGAAAACTGCTTGAGCAGGACTCTCAAAGCATACCCCACATCAGAGATCTGGGATGGGTGGGAAGCTGGGTGGAGCTTCTCCCTTTGTCTCTCGCCTTACCCAAGATACAGAAAAAAGAAGATGTTAGTGTGGAAACAATGGTCTTACCAATTTTCCTGTAGACCCTGACCCTGTGTGCCCCAATCAACTATGTAAAGATTATCAAAATAAATATATATGTATATAAAATTGGCTCTTCTGATACTATCTTGCATATTTTCTCACAATATTACTCCAACTCTCCTTAATAAATGACAAAATTTGATCAGTTAGGCCCAGAGTAATAACCTAGTAGCTAAATTCTCACCTTGCATCTACCTGGGGTCCCATATGGCATCCTACATGCTCCACTCAACATAGGTAAAGGTAACCCTCAGACCTGACAGTCAGCCGATCAAGAACTCTAGTAGTGGCACATCAGGTGCCATTTTGTACAGTGTGGAAAAACTTTAAGACTTCAGGGACAACAGTGAGCTGTACACGCACTGAGCTTGAGAGAAGTCACTGAGCTCAGTGCATTGCACTGGTCCCACAGGAAAATAATACTGACTACGGCATCATGAAGGTCAGAAAAGGACCTTGTGGCCCTCAGACCTAACAGTCAAAAGGTTCAGGCAAGATACCACCACCATCAACCTTGCTATATAGGACAACTGATATCTCCCTAATCCTGGTACCTGCTAAAATGGGAAGTGGGAGAAAGATTGTACAGGCAACGGTGCAGCCTCAGCACAATATCACCGGAGGTGGAAACTGGTGAGCCAGGAGCTAGGGTTATGGAGACCATAGTAGAAATCTAGCATAAGAACCCAGACCTGGAACTTGCTGGAGGGAGTGGCACAACTAACTCTAAACAAAGAGCCGTGTACCAATTGTAATAAATAAAATCAGACTGTAGACCTGTGTGTGACAGGGCTTAGAAACCGGCCCCAAGGAGAATCTGACAACTAGAAGTACAATGACCAAGAGCAAAAGAAGAGAAATAAGCACAATGAATATTATTGACTACTCCCCTGCAAAGGAGGAAAGCCTTTTGGCAACCTCAGCGTTAACTGAGGAAGACATTGGAAAAATGTGCGATACATTCAATTCAAAACACTTGCTACCGAACTTCTTCTCAACAAGGAGAAGCATGTAAAACAGATGTTCCAGGAATTTAAGGAATATATCACACTGTAAATGAATCAAATGAAAGCTGATATATCAGAAATGAAGAATATAGTGGAGCAAACTAAAAGTACAGTGGAGAGTCTCCAAAATAGAATGAAAGAGGCAGAAGAAAGAATCTCAAAATTAGAAGATATTTCCTGACACCAGGGGAAACAAAAAGCTGGAAGCAGAGCTGGATCAGGCTAAAAAAAGTATTCAAAGATTGAAAGACATTATCAAAAGGTCAAATATGAGTTATGGGAGTTTCAGAAGGTACAGAAAGAGAGACTGGGATTAAAAGTGTATCCAATGACATAATAAGGGAAAATTTCCCTAATCTAGAGAAGGAATTGGGAAACAACATCTACGAGGGGCACAGAGCTTTCATCAGGCTTGACCAAAAGTGATTTTCAGCACAACACATGATCATCAAGCTCTCTTCCATCAAACATAAGGAAAAGATCCTTAAATGTGCACGTGAAAAAAACAATTGATATATAAAGGAATTCCAGCTAAACTCACAGGAGACCTCTCACAGGAAACTCTACAGGTCAGAAGAAAATGGAGCAACATATTTCAGATTCTAAAATAAAAAAAAAAATGTCAGTCCAGGACAACGTGCCCAGCAAAACTTTCCTTCGTCTTTCAAAATGAAATAAAATTCTTCCATAGTAAAGAAAAGTTAAAAGAACATGTCTCTTCCAAACATGCCTTACAAAGGACCCTTAAAGATGTTCTCTTGACAGAGAAGAGGAATAGCACCCACCAAAACCAAAGGCAAATGTGAAAGAACATCCTTGTAAAATAACAACAGTAGACTAAATCAATGAACAACCCATTGCTAAAATGATAGGGCCAAATTTCCCCCAATTCATTTTAACCCTGAATGTAAATGGATTTAAACTTACCAATAAAATGTCATGGATTAGTACACTGGATTTAAAAACAAAACACATCTATTTGTTGCCTATAGGAGACATATTTCACCGAAAAAAATCAGTAGAAACTATATCTCATGGATTTTTATTTTTATTGGTTACATCTCTTCAAAACACTTTCTTTTGATTAATTCTTCAGTGTCTCATAAATTAGTAGCATCATTTTCTTCAAGAAGGTTCTTGATTTTGTTTCACATTTCTTCAGCGACACATTAGTCCCTCAGTAGCATGTTATTTAATTTCATGGTGTTGCTAATTTCTTTTTTTCTTCCTGTTGTTGATTTTGCTTTGTGTCTTTTTATTTTAGTGGATGTACAGTAACTGTGTAATGGAGACTATTATATCCAGATGTGAGGATACAATGTAGTATACATCTCTACTTCCAGTCAAAGATGGATTCCCAATGAAACTGTTTACTATATTTTGACAATAGGATGCTGGACTCTCTGCCAATTTCCACACCCACAATAATGGACATATGACTGTGTATGAGGAGCTATACTTTAGTAATGATAAATGGGAACTCTGTGGGTTGGGGCAGGGAATTGGGGAGGGGATAGGGAAATCCCAGGGCCCATGCAACTGTAGCATAAAATGATGATAATAATAAAAACAAGAAAGAAAGAGAGAGAGAGAGGGAAAGAAAGAAAGAAGCAACATAAGGAAGGTAGAAAAACTAACACAACAAAGAAAGTGAAGTTGTAGGAGTTTGAGGGAGGCAGACAGAAATAAATAATAGACAAACATATTCTTAGAACTGTACTTATAAGCTATACCAAATCTATTAAAGTCTAATTAAAACGTTAAAGCAGTATATTGTGAATATAATGTGAACAGAAGACAACATGTATAAACAAGAATATAAGTCCATTGTACCTGTGCCATTTTTGAAATCTGAGTCGGATCTAAGTATCATTTTATAAGCAGTGCAGAGAGGATGAATAGTAACTTTGTAACAGATATAGGAACCTATTAATAGAGAACCTAAGATTTTAAAGTTTTCCATATAAGTTGCAATATAATAAATTCTTTGTAACTTTACTGCCATTTCCATATTTATTTTCTCACCTAGAAACTACATTCTTGAAACAGTAACACAATAAAGGGAACATGATTGTATTATGTGGTACAATAGGAAAAACTACCTTCCCCTGTAAACAAAAATAAATGACAGTAAGTGTTGATGGGACTTTAAGTACTTGCTATCTTGTTACCTATATTAAAGCAAGTGATGTCAAGGAGGGTGTCATGATTTTGTGGGCTAATCCTTCGTCTGTTAGCTCCAGCACTCTCTATGTCCACTGGTTTGTGTCCTACTGATTCCTCTTACAATCCAACATCCTACTTGTTGCCTGGAAAAGCAAGGGAGGATGTATTGATTCCGTTGGCTCCCTGCATCCACCTGGGAGACTAAGAAGAATGTCCTGGATACCAGCTTCAGATCATTTCAGCTCTGGCTATTGCTGCCTTTGGAAGGTGAACCAGTAGATGAAAACTTTTTTTCCATCTCTCCTTTTCTCTGCCTTTCAAATAAAACAATTTGCTTTTCAAATAAAAAATAAATCATAAGCAAAGTGATGTCAAAAGCCCTAGAAAAATTTAAATGTTTAATTATGTTATCGGACCACAAAAGTCTATAAGGTATTGTTCTAGGATTGTGTGTATGTGTTTGTGTGTGCATATTATTCACATAAAAATAATCAACATCATATTAGTGTTGCATATTAGTTTACTTCTGATCTAAGCACCCTGTTTATTATAAAAGAGATTAGCTTAACCAATTCACTGTTACTCAAATTGCATTTTCTCTCTTTAGGAAATTATGCCAGATATTGAATTTACCCCTCCAGAGTACTTCAGCAAACAGGCTAGCAGTGAGTCAGAATGACTAAGTAATTAGTAAGGACTGAATCTGCCATTCTCTGAAACAGCTATGCAGAGCTGTTTCCAATCCTGCCAGCCAGCGTGTTAATACTGATGGTGCTTCAGTGTCTGACACTGGTCCTGCCCAGCGGCACAGCTTCAGATGCACAGAGGTGGCCGTTGGCTGCCAGATATTTATGTGCTGCTGTAGATTTTAAATGGGTTGAATTAAATATCCCTGAGTCCAGTAAGCTACAACACAAAGCAAGGCATTTTGTTACTAGCTTTCCAAATACTTTTTTTTCTTTGTTTCAGAGTAATTTTACCTTAGAGAGCAAAAAACGAGCCCTGCACAGTAGCCTAGTTTTAAATCCTCACCTTGCAACTGCCAGGATCCCATATAGGTGCTAGTTCATGTCCTGACTGCTCCACTTTCCATCTAGCTCCCAGCTTGTGGCCTGGGAAAGCAGCAGAGAATGGCTCAAAGCTTTGGGACTCTGCATCTGTGTGAGACCTAGAAGAAACTCCTAGCTGCTGGCTTCAAATAAACTCAGCTCCAGCCATTTCTGCAACTTGGGGAGTGAACCAGCACACAAGATCTTTCTCTCTGTATCAATTTCTCTCTGTAGATATGACTTGCCAAAAATAAAATAAAATAAAATAAAATAAAATAAAATAAAATAAAATAAAATAAAATAAAATAAAATAAAATGAAATAAAATAAAATAAATCTTTTAAAAAACTGTGAAATAATAGAGTTCCCAAATATGCCACAAATAGCTTTCCCTGTTTTTAACATCATGTACTGGTTTGCTATATTTGTCATAATCAACTTGCGATTAAGCAACCTACACTTTTGAATCAGAAGATTATTTAGCATAATGGAGTTGTGTCATACACAAGTGTAATGTGTTATCTGAAAAATGAATATTACAATAGAAATATTTTAATGTCTAGTCTTTGTGAATGCTAACACAGGTACAAGGGGACTTAAAATGTTCATAGGAAAATTGAATTAAAATAAGAATAAAGTCCAGTCTGGTTCAGCCCTTACATCAACCAGTGGGAGCTGCAGCCTAGTTGGGGTGACCCACAATAACCCCCACCAGGCCCGTCCCCTACCCTGGATTGCCAGTATGTGTAGCAGAAGACCAGTCTGTCACCCATCCCATTTGGCTCTTGTACTTGTCAATGGGTATTAAAGCTTAGTTCTATCTAACCAACTCAACCATCCAGCCCTCACAGGTGTTGTTGAGTGCCTCTCTATCTAGCCATCCCAGCTCCCGTCCTAGTTTTCATGCCCTCCCACGGGAATAGTGACCCAAGAAGGGGGAACCCACTTTTTCCCTCCCAGGTCTCTCTCAGTTGATGTAAGGGCCGAACCAGACTGGACTGCAACACCCATTGGTTCCAGTGCAACTCGGGACCAAAAACAGAACCAACCCAGCAATTGAAACCACCAGCTGATTGGGGTGATGGACTGTGCCGGGCCCTGTGCTTGCTAGAACATACAAGAAACTAGTCTGGGAATACCTCAAAGTTTCTTTGGAGATCTCCCCAGTCGAACTGCTGGACTCAGAACTCTAATCAAGAAAAGACAGAAGACAGAGCAGATCAATCATTCATCTCAGCTATATGTTGGCAGCGAAATATGGGGCAAACAGAGACTTTATGATGGACCATATCAATCAGTGGACGACCTCATCGAGCGAAACTGGCAGTGATTCATAACTGGAGAACTATTAACACCACTTGAGCACATATCTCAGAGCATGCCCCACATCCGGGACTCGGGGTGGGTGGGAAACTGGGTGGGGCTTTTCCCTCAATATCCCCCTTTACCTCAGATACATGATGGAAACAATATGGACATAATAGTATTACCCACTTCCCTATCCACCTGAACCTTTTTTTTCCTTCTTTTTCTTTCTTTAACTGTAATTAACTATGTAAAGATTGTCAACAACAATACAATAAAATAGATTAAAAAATAAATAAATAAAATAAGAATAAAAATATCCAGCGTCAGCTCTTTCAAGTTCAAGACAATTTTGTAAGTGATGATACTCTCAGCCAGTTAATCATCTCCAAGGGACTCAGCTTTCTGAGAATTTGATCATGACAATAAGTCATTTTGTTACTATTATTTTCCATGGTGCAGTTTTGTAGGTTTAGGGGTTCTCTTCTCCTCATCCTCCTCATCCTCTTCATGCTCTTCCTCCCTCCCAGTTCATCTCCCCCATGCCATCCCCCTCACCCGTATCATTACAATCCGGCATTCTTCGGTTGAGATCCTGCCAAAAATCCTCATTTACTTCCTGGGAAGGGGGTGGCTGGCAGGGGCAGGAAGCACAATGCAGGAATTGGCTGCCTCAGTTCTGAAAGCAATCAAGTGCCTTGATAAAAGATGAAGGAGCTCACATTCTCAGAGCATGTGTTTGCTCTCTCATCATTTCCGTTCTCTTGTTGCCATGGTCATGTCTCAGCACAAGAGGATTCCTTAATAACAGTCGTTTATAGTTGTATTCCTCCTTCCCATCCATTTCCTTGTCTAAGTTTTCTGTGTCTTCTGCTCCCTGAATATCACCACTTTTCTCCACTTCTGACACAGGCAGGGAAGAGACACGGAGGATGCTAATATATTATCCTTTACAAATTCAGTTTGAAACTAAGCACTTTGTCTTTAATGATATATGGTTTTTGTGTTACACAACAACAATTTAAGGTACTTTATATGACTGTCACACATTACGGGTCCAAACACTTGTTGCAGGTACTATGTATATGTGGGCAGGATCAACTGCTCTGGAAATCATATCCATAATCTTGATTACAAGAAGAAAGCAATTTAGGAGTAAAGTGCCAAACGGAGGGTGTTACACTACTCAAACTAAGGGTTGTTCTTGAAATAAACCTATACAACTAATGGAAAAGAAGGTATCTTTTGATAAACCTGTTCCAACATACACATAGTACCTGTGGCTTGAAGATTTGTGTTATTTCATGCATGGACAGACATGTGAACTGCTTAAGAATTTGGAACACGTAGGATCAAGTCTTACATGAGAGGGTGCCAAAGTCAGAGATGATCCTCGGTGTTGAAGAGCCATTTGTGAGTCTAACCTCAAAATAATTGTCCCTTTCCAATCAGAGGTCAAACGACCTCTTAAAGTGCTGTTTGTTCAACTAAGTTGATTTTGTTTTGGTTGCTATTTTAGTAGTATGGCATCCTGGGTGGGCAGTTATTGTTATTTTGTAGTGTGTTATCTCATCTTCTTGGGTTTGATTTTTCTTCTGGAGATTCTTTTAAATAAGTTTTCCATTTTTAGCTACTGCCATTTGATTGGGCATGGACAGCATTTTGCAAACACGATGCAGAACTGAAAAATAAAGTCTTTGCAGTCTGCTGGTATGTATTTCTTAACATCATAGATATTATATTTATATATTTATCAAAGTGTATAAGAAACACATGTCCCCTGCTATCTCATATCAGAAAATAAAGATCTTTTCTTTATGTCTAAAAGGAAGAAAGACTACATAGCTTGCTAAAAAATGAAATATTATTTGTGTATTTACATTTAACAGTTTATTGCTTTTCAATTTGAATAAGGAGAATATATTCCCAAAGAACTTGATTTTATATATATGTATATATACATATATATATATACATATATATATATGTATATATACATATATACGCATACATATATATATATTTGGGAAATAATATTAAGTAGTGTAGCTGAAGTCAAGTTGTCCTATAAAGAAGACCACAAGCACTTAAAATTGTGATCTTACGGATATGTATTAAATTGTGAAAAATCAGTACTTTGTGGACTGGAGAAAAAAGCGTTTATAGTTGTTGAAAATCAATTTTATCTTTTATGTTTTTGGTGAAGAAATATTCCTGATGTTAGAGAGTTGAACATTCCAATTCTATTTCCTCCTTGTCATTTTTATTACTTCCAAGACTGAGCATCCAAATACTCTTAGAGATGATCAGTGGAGGTAGTAGAAGAGTTAATGTCTTAAAAACCTTTTTTTTTCTTCTGTAGCATAATCTAGATACTAGAATATCAGATTCCAGAAAAATAAGCTACCCTTTTCCTCCCTTTGTAAACTGCCCTGGAAATATGTCTTCTGATTTTAAAAATGTCTGTATCTATTTTAAGCTGCAATTACTTCAATTCGAATATCTATACTATGTATGACAGTCCTCCTCCTTTTTGCAAGCAGCATTGGAAGCATTAATATTGACCATTGCTCCTAATTAGCGCAGTGATTCTCAACCAGGATGGTTTTGCCTCCTCAGAAGACATTAAGCAATATCATTAGACAAAGGTTTCTTAGAAGAAAGTTCAGCTTTGGCTAAAAATACTGCTGTAGGGGGAAAATTAGATCATTTTACCTACTTCAACATTAAAAGGAGGATAAAAAATGGAAGGACAACTGTGCGCTTATGAACTTTTCTTTTTTTCTTTTAAAGATCTATTATTATTGGAAAGCCAGATATACAGAGAGGAGGAGAGACAGAGAGGAAGATCTTCCATCCGATGTTTCACTCCCCAAGTGAGCCGCAATGGCTGGTGCTACGCCGATCCGATGCCGGGAACCTGGAACCTCTTCCCGGTTCTCCCACGCGGGTGCAGGGTCCCAAGGCTTTGGTCCATCCTCAACTGCTTTCCCAGGCCACAAGCAGGGAGCTGGATGGGAAGCGGAGCGGCCGGGATTAGAACCGGTGCCCATATGGGATCCCGGGGCGTTCAGGGCGAGGACTTTAGCTGCTAGGCCACGCCGCCGGGCCCGCGCTTATGAACTTTTCAACAGATGCAAGTAGCTGGCTTTATTTAAGTGGAATAAATGATTATATGCTTAAAAAGCAGCAGCAATAACAAATCCCTAGCATTGTGGTGCAGCATGTTAACTGACCACTTGAGACACAGACATTCCGTATTTGAGAGACAGTACAAGTCGCAATGACTGCACTTCTTATCTAGACTCCTGCTAATGTGCCTGGGAATGCAGTGAAAGACAAAAGATGCTTATGGAAATGCATGAGATCTTAAACGGCTAAAGCTATACTAAGCAATAAAACCAAAGCTGGAGGTATCCCAATCCCAGGCTTCAGACTTGCTAAAGGACAGTAGTAATAAAAATAGCCTGGTACTGGCACAAAAACAGACCAGAAGATAAATGACACAGAATAGACATTCCAGAAGTAAATCTACATATCTAACCCCAACTAATGTTTTAACAAATAAACAAAAGCCAACAAAAAAGAATGGTCTTTAAGAAATGGTGCTGGAAATATTGGATCTATGCCTGCAGAAGCAAAAACTAGATCTCCATCTTTCACCTTATATGAAAATCAAATCTAAATGGATTAAGGATCTAAACGTACAATGTGACAACGTCAAATTACTAGAGGAAAACCAATACTATGTAAAACAGGTGCAGGCAAAGACTTTTTAGAGAAGACCCCAAAAGCACATATAAAACAGTGAGAAACAAGAAAGACTGCAAAGAGCTGAGAAACTTCTGTACCGTAAAGAAACAGTCAGTAAAATGAAGAGCCAAGCAATAGAATGGGAGAAAATATTTGAAAATTACATGACAGGTAAAGACAATATACAAAATTTACAAGGAACTCCAGAAAAATAATAGCAAAACAAGCAATCCAGTTAAGATATGGGCAAAGGACATGAAGAAATATTTTTCAAAAAACAAAGTTTGAAGCAGCAATAGACACATGAGACAAAATCTTTATTTCTCTAGAATTTAGGAGAAGGCAAATAAAAACCACATTGAGATTCAACCTAATGCCAGTGAGAATTGCATACATTCAAAAATCAACAGTCAATGTTGATGAGGATGGAGACAAAAAGAGGCTACAGCATTGTTGGTAGGAGTAGAACATAGTGCAACCAGTATGGAAGTCCGTATGGAGAGTCTTCACACAACGGAAATCAGATCTAACCTATGACAACAGCCATTCCGCTCCTTTGAAATACCCAAATGAAGTGGAATCTGCATAGAAGATAGGTACCTAGAACCCCATGTTTATAGCGGCATAACTTGTAAGAGCAAAGAGATGGAAATGACTCAGATGCCCATTATCAGATGAACAGATAAAGAAAATGTGGTATATTTACTCCATGGAATACTACTGAGTCATAAAAGAAGGCAATTTTAATATTTGCAGCTGAATTGTCTTAGCTGGAAACCATTAACATCAGTTTAAGAAGTCAGTCCACAAATTCTGTTATTTACATGTACCCTTTTTAAAAGATTGCTCCATTCATACAATTATGACTTAGGTTCACTCTAGGACTAATCTATTGCCAGAGGAACTGGTAATCATAAAGATAAAAAAAACCAAATATTTTGGTGGTGGACACAGTTTCACAGCGAGTTAAGCCAATGTATCTAATGCTGGTACTCAATATAAGAGAGTCACTTGACATCTGGGCTCCCCTGCTTCTGATCAACATCCATATTAATCCAACTGAGAAGGTAGCGTATGATTATCCAAGTACCTGGGCTCCTGCTACTCACACGGGAAACTTGGTTGGAGTTTCAGGTTCCAAAAGCTCCAAACCTTCTGACTTTGACTTGGTCCATCCCTACGCTGTTTTAAGTAAAGTTTGTGTGTGTGTGTGTGTGTGAGCGAGTGAGAGTGTCAAATAAATATTTTTTAAAGCTAAAAGAAAATTTGATTACATACACACAAAATAGAAACACAACAACTTTCAATTGAATTATAACATTTTTTCACCTTTCCCCCCAATTTTAATATTCTCTCCTGCTCTTTCATTTATCTCCTTTTGCCTCCTATTCTCAAGTATTCTTTCTCAGCTCATGGTATATTTGAAAGTTAATAGGTACTTGAGAATTTAATATGAATTCATTCATTTGAAAAGCAGACTGGGGCCCGGCGGCGTGGCCTAGCGGCTAAAGTCCTCACCTTGAACGTGCAGGGATCCCATATAGGCGCCGGTTCTAATCCCGGCCACTCCACTTCCCATCCAGCTCCCTGCTTGTGGCCTGGGAAAGTAGTCAAGGACGGGCCAAAGCCTTGGGACGCTGCACCCGCATGGGAGACCTGGAAGAGGTTCCTGGTTCCCGGCTTCAGATCATCGCAGCATCGGCCGTTGCGGCTCACTTGGGGAGTAAATCATCGGATGGAAGATCTTCCTCTCTGTCTCTCCTCCTCTCTGTATATCCAGCTTTCCAATAAAAATGAATAAATCTTAAAAAAAAAAAAAAAAGAAAAGCAGACTGACAGAGAGGAAGAAACACAGAGCGCAAGATAGCTTTCATCCACTAGTTCCCTCTCCAAACACAGCACTAACAACGAAGAAACTAAGAAGCAGAAAAAATTTTATTCACATGAGT